>NC_030422.2:28765099-28927599 GCF_001660625.3 Ictalurus punctatus
ATTTAAAAAATGTTGCTTGATACTGAGCGAACCTTCTGACAGCTAGAAAGGCCGATCCATGTTGGATTCTCCGCGGAGTCATGAGTACGGATAAGGGCCTTGGACATTCGATACTCGTTTTCACTGTGTATTCCTTTATATTAATTATCACCTATGTAACAATTTTAATAAAATATTGCCAATTTTAGACATTGCAGTAGAATATACTAGCTACTAATAAATCCTCCAACTCAGTGATGTAACATTCTATTATGGTGACATTATAGACTACTCCTACCATAATATCATGTTGGCATTATTGTATCTGAAATGCTAATACCAGAGATGATAACTGTACTGTATATGAAATAATTTCATAAAGACATTTAAGATCTTATTTTAATTATTATTTATTTTTTATTATCCGTATTGTTCAAATTTCCTTAAGATTTTACAGTGTGTTTTCACAAATGTATTTGTGCCATCTTAGGACAAGGAAATGTATTTTTTTACATCACAATACAGATGAGGTCAGAGTTTCAGTTAAATTTCTTGGCACACAGAAAAGGAAACTTCTGATCACATGGAATGTCATTCCAGTCCCGCTGCGCTGCAGACAGAAATAAATATTAAAATGATTAAATAATGTTGTGAAAAAATCCATTTGAAACACCAAACACTGAAGTTCATTGAAGGTGCATTAAAACAAAAAACAAAAACAAAAAAACAAAAAAAACAGACAAACAACACAGCTACATGAGGTTTCTAGACCCACTTACTGCCCCAGTTCATATGCACACAGCACTCTCCGTTTCGAAAATTTGGCTCATTTGGATTCCACTTGGTGAACGTCACTTTGGTGCCATCAGACCAAAACCACTCATTCCTCTGCAATGTTATAAAGGGACCGTTTATTAGTAGAGATAGAACAAATCCGATACCCAAATGATTTCTGTGAAAACATACTGGACATCAGATCCCGTAACAACTGGAACTGAACACGGAAAAGGAACTAGAAATGTATACATATAAAGAGCCTTGAGTTATTCTTTTGTTACGATTGGTTTTACTATAATAATACTTTAAACTTTATTATATTTACAATCCTCATCCAAACAAGTGTTTTTTGCATGAAGCACCATGAAGTGCGTCAGTTAAAAAAAAATACATAACTTGTGAAAGCTTTAAACGTACAAGCTTTATCAACATTATTTTACCTTCTGACAGTTAGACAGGCCAATCCAAGTTGGGGGCTCCACGGGGTCAAATGCACGGATAAGGGCCTTGGCCATCAGATAGTCGTTCTGACTGTGCACTGACATCAAGTTTGCGTTTAATTTCAGACAGTGTTTCTAGAAAGGAGAGAAGACTCATTGGCATCACTGCACATTCAATAACTGCGCTTATTATGAGTAATTCTCCTATTAATATACTCTATTTCCATATTCAAAGCCTACACGAAGCTGCATAATTTATTTCATAGTTCACTCTAAAACCCAATGAATGTATCTACATTTATGATATTACTTCTTCTTCTGCAGGCTAAAGTCTAACACAGTATATGAAATAGTATGAAATACGACAACTGCAATGGATTATACTTTGTGAAGTAGATTTAAATTTAATTATTCATTAATCATTATTCATTACACACAATCATCCATAATAATTATTGACCTGAATTCCCTTTTAAATAATTTAAACATTGGCCTATCTGTTGAAATTAAGTGCAAATCCACCTTTGCCAGCCTCCCTGAGAATATTACAGAGTGTTCTAGGGACAATCCCAGAAAGTTTGTCTTATACAAACTAAAAAATCCCTAATTGGCAAACCTCCTGTTATGAGACTGTAAGTGAATGTTATGGGAACATTCCCGGAATGCTAGGTTGTAGTTGCAAATAATAATACCAGGTAATACTTAAATAATAGTAAGTAACAGCAATCTTTGGCGAATGTTCCATGCCAGATGTCATATGACCATAATCATAAAAGAACACTGTGTTTTAAAGTTCAGAATATTTTGGGAACAGTGCTGACTTTATTAACAATAACAGAATGACCCCTGTACAGTACGTTAAGAAAATGGCTAACAAAAACATTAACAAAGGAGAACTAAATGCTAATGTTAGGGATATGCTCTCTGTTTGCAGGGTCAATAAATTAACAGTGAATACTTAATATCTAAAAAAAACAAAAAACAACAACAACAAAAAAAACTATTGTTCAAATTAAATCTGAGTTTCATCACAATGAAAATTTCAAAAATTCCTGCCTAATAACAATAAATATGAATACAGTTGAATTGAAATTAATTGAACCTCAGCAGAAGCCCAGTCCATGTTTGAGCTGTGATAACTGTAGCAATATCCATTATATTTCACCCAGCCCAATGGACAGCATCCCAGGCATGGCATCACTCCAGTTTGCTTCATGGCTTCTGAAAAGGAAATACACAAAGAGAGTAGCTTATTTATAACTTCAGGTGTAGGAAATTATAATATTTGAATTAAAAAGTCAGTACCGAGTACTGAGTACCGAGTACTCTTTAAATAATGTTGCTGATTTGTGCAAGTTTGTAGTTACCTTGTACAAGCTGATCAAAATAACCCGCTATAAAAAATGAAAAAGAGAGGAGAAAAAAAAGAGACGTGTTAGTAGTGCTGGTGGCTATAACGACTCTTTTACTGATTATTTTCAAGGCGTTCATTTGATTATTACCTGAAAGAGGATTCTCCACATCAGCTTACATGGAGAGAAAACATTATTTTTAGTACATGCGTCTATGTTTATTAATTTGAATGACAAAGTAAGGTTGCAATATTAAAAACACAATTTTAAGAATCACTAGCCCGAGCTATTGCACATGATATTTTCTTTAACAGCTACACAAATGTCATGAATGCACAAGAATACTATAACTACATATTTTAACTAGTTATGGACAGGTTTGAAAAGCTTTAACTGTATTAATCTTAGTTACCAGAAGCTGCTGCTGCAAGGGCGAGAATAAGAAGCAAAACCACTTCAGTCTGACGAGCCATAACTCTAGTCTTTCATGCACTAAAAGAAAAGCATTCATTAATTAAATTACATTCAGTAAATAAACCTGGGACAGGTAACAATCCTTAAAAGTTCCTTAAAATTACACTTACCTCAAATCAGGAGACACTTTTTGCTTGATATAAAACATGAGTGAAGTGATGGTGCTTATATAGTAATGGGAACCCCTGTCACCACCACTACCAAAATAAAATGTTGATCTGAGGCTAACACCTAAGAAGGTCATGTCATGTCACTTAGACCAGTACAGAATGTTTATCTGCATGCAGAGACACAAACATGTTCTTCTCTTCAAGGTTCATCCGCATATCTTATAAGACCCTGAAATAAAGCCTGTTTGAACTGCCTCAAACCGCTTCTCATCAGTACACAGAAGTATATCATGCTCTGCATTTCATATATATAATAATTGTTCAGCACAGGGGCCTCAGAGCGCTCTCATTATTCTATCCTGTGTTCTTCTATCCTGTACTAATCATCTTTCTGTAATAAACCTTTTTTCACCTCAGAGGACAACGTCTACGAGTGTTGTCTAATTTCCATGACACTTGTTATAGATCTCCTTGTCAAAACTTTCTGGCTTCATCTGACCCCACCCTGTCTAAACTATCTAAACTCTACAGTTTCAGAAGGGACACAGATATCATCCCACAGTGGTATGCATCACCGCCAAAGCACAATCCAACTCACTAAGAAAGTGAAGGCATGCCTCTAAATACAAGGCCAGATTTACTGTGAAAACCTTCCAGTTTATTTGTATTATCTAACAGTTATACATAACTGATCCGCCAAGACTAATTTCCATTCCTTCATGAACCATGATCTGCTTTTTCAGATGCCTAGGCTAGTAATTTCTCCACATCTAAATAACTTTCAGATCTACTTTTTGAATATACAATCTGACAGATTAAAAGATGCTCCCAGTAACATTAAATACACGGATTATAAATAAAAGTATTTATATCTTTAATGATACTTATCCAGAAACGGAATATATATATATATATATATATATATATATATATATATATATATATATATATATATATATATATATATATATATAAATCATGCACAATACAACATAGTACCGGGACAAACAAATCTGTAATTATTAAAGTTATCTGTGCAATAAAGGTTCTTAACACTTACATCTTCTTGGATATCTTGATTGGATAATCCCTCTAATTTCTCCATTTGGGTATTAATAAAGTGTTATCTTATCTTATCTTATCGTATCTCAGGACTGTCAGTATGCCCTAGATGAACTTTTGGTCTTATTCTGAAATGATTACATGGCAAACAATACGCCAGAAAACAACAACAACCCCAGAACGTTTAATGCCAACTGTTAAAAGTTGTAACTATATATATATAAAAAAAAAACATAACCACTTCATATTGATGTCTTGTTAATAGCCTTGAAATAATCACTGATGGTTAAGCATTAAAGGTAGTTGTTGACATCATTCAGTCATGTTGTCTGGAACTTTATATAAGTGGACCCTAACAATGTTTAGTTGAATTCACCTGTTCTAAGAAATAATTGTCATTGAGTGGCTAAAAGATGTAGGTTTGCTGACATCTTTGTAACTGGCAACTTGATAATGATGGTCAGAATTTTCTGAACCTTTCTACTACAGGTTTTTTTTTTTTAAACCAAACCCAGAGGTAATGCAAACGTTTAAAACAGGCAAAAATCAAACTGTGTAAATGGTCACACTTCAATTTGTCGTCTAGGCAAATTATAGTTTGCGATGTTGTAATTTGATGATGGTCAAGTACTGGAGGGGAAGGTGGAGGTGATGTGTACACACACATATCCAGTGGAAGATTCTATAGTTACACTTTATCTGACAAGAAACTGGCAACACAATATAATTATAAAAAATGCTACCCTGGGACAGTGGTAAAGGATTGGTACCAGGCCTGCCACTACTGCAAAGTAGGGCCTTTCTCCAATTACTCTTTAAAAACTTAAATCATGGAGAAATAGACTGAATAAGTTCAGGGGCTTGGATACATATGATCATTTACATCATGTGTTGCAGTTGCATTTTTCTTCATTGAGAAGAAGAATGGTCAGCTTCATCTACGCATTGATTATAAAGGCTTAAACTACAGAACTGTCGAACACTGCGATTCATTCCTGCTACTTTCACAGTCTTTAGAACAGCTAATGGGGAAAGAAATATACCCAACACTGTACCTGAGATGTTCTCAACTGACATGCAAATGGAAAATGTGATTTCTGTGACCATTCTTTTCAAAATGATAACCATTTAATAAATAATTTCACAAACACCAAAGTCTAAAGATTTTTTTTATTGCTGACACTATGCTAACCTGGCACAGTGAGGATTTTGTAAATCCATCAGTGACAAGGAAAACTTAGTATAATAGTATTATAGTTGGTGAGGGGAAGCTGTGAGCATTTCAGTAAAGCTTCTTGGCACACACAAAGGGAAATTTCTTTTTACAGCGAATGTCATTCCAGTCCCTTTGTTCTACAGACACAGAAAAAAAAAAGATTTTAAAATGACATTTTAATAAAAAATCACACACTAAACCTGAATTTAGAAAATATTCTAAACACAATACAGCTACAAAAGAAATGTCTAAATCTGCTTACTGCCGTAGTTCATATGCACACAACACTCTCCAAGGAGATGATTTGGTTCTCTTGGGTTCCACTTGGTGTAAATCAATTTGGTGCCATCGGACCAAAACCACTTATTTTTCTGGAAGTATGAACAGTGGACCGTCCATTACAGGCTATAATACTTGATAAAAATGCGATATTTCCTTCATCTGACTATGTTTAATTTAAAAAATGTTGCTTGATACTGAGCGAACCTTCTGACAGCTAGAAAGGCCGATCCATGTTGGATTCTCCGCGGAGTCATGAGTACGGATAAGGGCCTTGGACATTCGATACTCGTTTTCACTGTGTATTCCTTTATATTAATTATCACCTATGTAACAATTTTAATAAAATATTGCCAATTTTAGACATTGCAGTAGAATATACTAGCTACTAATAAATCCTCCAACTCAGTGATGTAACATTCTATTATGGTGACATTATAGACTACTCCTACCATAATATCATGTTGGCATTATTGTATCTGAAATGCTAATACCAGAGATGATAACTGTACTGTATATGAAATAATTTCATAAAGACATTTAAGATCTTATTTTAATTATTATTTATTTTTTATTATCCGTATTGCTCAAATTTCCTTAAGATTTTACAGTGTGTTTTCACAAATGTATTTGTGCCATCTTAGGACAAGGAAATGTATTTTTTTACATCACATTACAGATGAGGTCAGAGTTTCAGTTAATTTCTTGGCACACAGAAAAGGAAACTTCTGATCACATGGAATGTCATTCCAGTCCCGCTGCGCTGCAGACAGAAATAAATATTAAAATGATTAAATAATGTTGTGAAAAAATCCATTTGAAACACCAAACACTGAAGTTCATTGAAGGTGCATTAAAACAAAAAACAAAAACAAAAAAACAAAAAAACAGACAAACAACACAGCTACATGAGGTTTCTAGACCCACTTACTGCCCCAGTTCATATGCACACAGCACTCTCCGTTTCGAAAATTTGGCTCATTTGGATTCCACTTGGTGAACGTCACTTTGGTGCCATCAGACCAAAACCACTCATTCCTCTGCAATGTTATAAAGGGACCGTTTATTAGTAGAGATAGAACAAATCCGATACCCAAATGATTTCTGTGAAAACATACTGGACATCAGATCCCGTAACAACTGGAACTGAACACGGAAAAGGAACTAGAAATGTATACATATAAAGAGCCTTGAGTTATTCTTTTGTTACGATTGGTTTTACTATAATAATACTTTAAACTTTATTATATTTACAATCCTCATCCAAACAAGTGTTTTTTGCATGAAGCACCATGAAGTGCGTCAGTTAAAAAAAAATACATAACTTGTGAAAGCTTTAAACGTACAAGCTTTATCAACATTATTTTACCTTCTGACAGTTAGACAGGCCAATCCAAGTTGGGGGCTCCACGGGGTCAAATGCACGGATAAGGGCCTTGGCCATCAGATAGTCGTTCTGACTGTGCACTGACATCAAGTTTGAGTTTAATTTCAGACAGTGTTTCTAGAAAGGAGAGAAGACTCATTGGCATCACTGCACATTCAATAACTGCGCTTATTATGAGTAATTCTCCTATTAATATACTCTATTTCCATATTCAAAGCCTACACGAAGCTGCAGAATTTATTTCATAGTTCACTCTAAAACCCAATGAATGTATCTACATTTATGATATTACTTCTTCTTCTGCAGGCTAAAG
Organism: Ictalurus punctatus; assembly: GCF_001660625.3. Classification (NCBI taxonomy): domain Eukaryota; kingdom Metazoa; phylum Chordata; class Actinopteri; order Siluriformes; family Ictaluridae; genus Ictalurus; species Ictalurus punctatus. Next base: position 28,772,489 of record NC_030422.2, read on the forward strand.
TCTAACACAGTATATGAAATAGTATGAAATACGACAACTGCAATGGATTATACTTTGTGAAGTAGATTTAAATTTAATTATTCATTAATCATTATTCATTACACACAATCATCCATAATAATTATTGACCTGAATTCCCTTTTAAATAATTTAAACATTGGCCTATCTGTTGAAATTAAGTGCAAATCCACCTTTGCCAGCCTCCCTGAGAATATTACAGAGTGTTCTAGGGACAATCCCAGAAAGTTTGTCTTATACAAACTAAAAAATCCCTAATTGGCAAACCTCCTGTTATGAGACTGTAAGTGAATGTTATGGGAACATTCCCGGAATGCTAGGTTGTAGTTGCAAATAATAATACCAGGTAATACTTAAATAATAGTAAGTAACAGCAATCTTTGGCAAATGTTCCATGCCAGATGTCATATGACCATAATCATAAAAGAACACTGTGTTTTAAAGTTCAGAATATTTTGGGAACAGTGCTGACTTTATTAACAATAACAGAATGACCCCTGTACAGTACGTTAAGAAAATGGCTAACAAAAACATTAACAAAGGAGAACTAAATGCTAATGTTAGGGATATGCTCTCTGTTTGCAGGGTCAATAAATTAACAGTGAATACTTAATATCTAAAAAAAACAAAAAACAACAACAACAAAAAAAACTATTGTTCAAATTAAATCTGAGTTTCATCACAATGAAAATTTCAAAAATTCCTGCCTAATAACAATAAATATGAATACAGTTGAATTGAAATTAATTGAACCTCAGCAGAAGCCCAGTCCATGTTTGAGCTGTGATAACTGTAGCAATATCCATTATATTTCACCCAGCCCAATGGACAGCATCCCAGGCATGGCATCACTCCAGTTTGCTTCATGGCTTCTGAAAAGGAAATACACAAAGAGAGTAGCTTATTTATAACTTCAGGTGTAGGAAATTATAATATTTGAATTAAAAAGTCAGTACCGAGTACTGAGTACCGAGTACTCTTTAAATAATGTTGCTGATTTGTGCAAGTTTGTAGTTACCTTGTACAAGCTGATCAAAATAACCCTCTAGAAAAAATGAAAAAGAGAGGAGAAAAAAAAGAGACGTGTTAGTAGTGCTGGTGGCTATAACGACTCTTTTACTGATTATTTTCAAGGCGTTCATTTGATTATTACCTGAAAGAGGATTCTCCACATCAGCTTACATGGAGAGAAAACATTATTTTTAGTACATGCGTCTATGTTTATTAATTTGAATGACAAAGTAAGGTTGCAATATTAAAAACACAATTTTAAGAATCACTAGCCCGAGCTTTTGCACATGATATTTTCTTTAACAGCTACACAAATGTCATGAATGCACAAGAATATTATAACTACATATTTTAACTAGTTATGGACAGGTTTGAAAAGCTTTAACTGTATTAATCTTAGTTACCAGAAGCTGCTGCTGCAAGGGCGAGAATAAGAAGCAAAACCACTTCAGTCTGACGAGCCATAACTCTAGTCTTTCATGCACTAAAAGAAAAGCATTCATTAATTAAATTACATTCAGTAAATAAACCTGGGACAGGTAACAATCCTTAAAAGTTCCTTAAAATTACACTTACCTCAAATCAGGAGACACTTTTTGCTTGATATAAAACATGAGTGAAGTGATGGTGCTTATATAGTAATGGGAACCCCTGTCACCACCACTACCAAAATAAAATGTTGATCTGAGGCTAACACCTAAGAAGGTCATGTCATGTCACTTAGACCAGTACAGAATGTTTATCTGCATGCAGAGACACAAACATGTTCTTCTCTTCAAGGTTCATCAGCATATCTTATAAGACCCTGAAATAAAGCCTGTTTGAACTGCCTCAAACCGCTTCTCATCAGTACACAGAAGTATATCATGCTCTGCATTTCATATATATAATAATTGTTCAGCACAGGGGCCTCAGAGCGCTCTCATTATTCTATCCTGTGTTCTTCTATCCTGTACTAATCATCTTTCTGTAATAAACCTTTTTTCACCTCAGAGGACAACGTCTACGAGTGTTGTCTAATTTCCATGACACTTGTTATAGATCTCCTTGTCAAAACTTTCTGGCTTCATCTGACCCCACCCTGTCTAAACTATCTAAACTCTACAGTTTCAGAAGGGACACAGATATCATCCCACAGTGGTATGCATCACCGCCAAAACACAATCCAACTCACTAAGAAAGTGAAGGCATGCCTCTAAATACAAGGCCAGATTTACTGTGAAAACCTTCCAGTTTATTTGTATTATCTAACAGTTATACATAACTGATCCGTCAAGACTAATTTCCATTCCTTCATGAACCATGATCTGCTTTTTCAGATGCCTAGGCTAGTAATTTCTCCACATCTAAATAACTTTCAGATCTACTTTTTGAATATACAATCTGACAGATTAAAAGATGCTCCCAGTAACATTAAATACACGGATTATAAATAAAAGTATTTATATCTTTAATGATACTTATCCAGAAACGGAATATATATATATATATATATATATATATATATATATATATATATATATATATATAAATCATGCACAATACAACATAGTACCGGGACAAACAAATCTGTAATTATTAAAGTTATCTGTGCAATAAAGGTTCTTAACACTTACATCTTCTTGGATATCTTGATTGGATAATCCCTCTAATTTCTCCATTTGGGTATTAATAAAGTGTTATCTTATCTTATCTTATCGTATCTCAGGACTGTCAGTATGCCCTAGATGAACTTTTGGTCTTATTCTGAAATGATTACATGGCAAACAATACGCCAGAAAACAACAACAACCCCAGAACGTTTAATGCCAACTGTTAAAAGTTGTAACTATATATATATAAAAAAAAAACATAACCACTTCATATTGATGTCTTGTTAATAGCCTTGAAATAATCACTGATGGTTAAGCATTAAAGGTAGTTGTTGACATCATTCAGTCATGTTGTCTGGAACTTTATATAAGTGGACCCTAACAATGTTTAGTTGAATTCACCTGTTCTAAGAAATAATTGTCATTGAGTGGCTAAAAGATGTAGGTTTGCTGACATCTTTGTAACTGGCAACTTGATAATGATGGTCAGAATTTTCTGAACCTTTCTACTACAGGTTTTTTTTTTTTAAACCAAACCCAGAGGTAATGCAAACGTTTAAAACAGGCAAAAATCAAACTGTGTAAATGGTCACACTTCAATTTGTCCTCTAGGCAAATTATAGTTTGCGAGGTTGTAATTTAATGATGGTCAAGTACTGGAGGGGAAGGTGGAGGTGATGTGTACACACACACATCCAGTGGAAGAGTCTATAGTTACACTTTATCTGACAAGAAACTGGCAACACAATATAAATATAAAAAATGCTACCCTGGGACAGTGGTAAAGGATTGGTACCAGGCCTGCCACTACTGCAAAGTAGGGCCTTTCTCCAATTACTCTTTAAAAACTTAAATCATGGAGAAATAGATTGAATAAGTTCAGGGGCTTGGATACATATGATCATTTACATCATGTGTTGCAGCTGCATTTTTCTTCATTGAGAAGAAGAATGGTCAGCTTCATCTACGCATTGATTATAAAGGCTTAAACTATAGAACTGTCGAACACTGCGATTCATTCCTGCTACTTTCACAGTCTTTAGAACAGCTAATGGGGAAAGAAATATACCCAACACTGTACTTGAGATGTTCTCAACTGACATGCAAATGGAAAATGTGATTTCTGTGACCATTCTTTTCAAAATGATAACCATTTAAGAAATAATTTCACAAACACCAAAGTCTAAAGATTTTTTTTATTGCTGACACTATGCTAAACTGGCACAGTGAGGATTTTGTAAATCCATCAGTGACAAGGAAAACTTAGTATAATAGTATTATAGTTGGTGAGGGGAAGCTGTGAGCATTTCAGTAAAGCTTCTTGGCACACACAAAGGGAAATTTCTTTTTACAGCGAATGTCATTCCAGTCCCTTTGTTCTACAGACACAGAAAAAAAAAAAGATTTTAAAATGACATTTTAATAAAAAATCACACACTAAACCTGAATTTAGAAAATATTCTAAACACAATACAGCTACAAAAGAAATGTCTAAATCTGCTTACTGCCGTAGTTCATATGCACACAACACTCTCCAAGGAGATGATTTGGTTCTCTTGGGTTCCACTTGGTGTAAATCAATTTGGTGCCATCGGACCAAAACCACTTATTTTTCTGGAAGTATGAACAGTGGACCGTCCATTACAGGCTATAATACTTGATAAAAATGCGATATTTCCTTCATCTGACTATGTTTAATTTAAAAAATGTTGCTTGATACTGAGCGAACCTTCTGACAGCTAGAAAGGCCGATCCATGTTGGATTCTCCGCGGAGTCATGAGTACGGATAAGGGCCTTGGCCATTCGATACTCGTTTTCACTGTGTATTCCTTTATATTAATTATCACCTATGTAACAATTTTAATAAAATATTGCCAATTTTAGACATTGCAGTAGAATATACTAGCTACTAATAAATCCTCCAACTCAGTGATGTAACATTCTATTATGGTGACATTATAGACTACTCCTACCATAATATCATGTTGGCATTATTGTATCTGAAATGCTAATACCAGAGATGATAACTGTACTGTATATGAAATAATTTCATAAAGACATTTAAGATCTTATTTTAATTATTATTTATTTTTTATTATCCGTATTGCTCAAATTTCCTTAAGATTTTACAGTGTGTTTTCACAAATGTATTTGTGCCATCTTAGGACAAGGAAATGTATTTTTTTACATCACATTACAGATGAGGTCAGAGTTTCAGTTAAATTTCTTGGCACACAGAAAAGGAAACTTCTGATCACATGGAATGTCATTCCAGTCCCGCTGCGCTGCAGACAGAAATAAATATTAAAATGATTAAATAATGTTGTGAAAAAATCCATTTGAAACACCAAACACTGAAGTTCATTGAAGGTGCATTAAAACAAAAAACAAAAACAAAAAAACAAAAAAACAGACAAACAACACAGCTACATGAGGTTTCTAGACCCACTTACTGCCCCAGTTCATATGCACACAGCACTCTCCGTTTAGAAAATTTGGCTCATTTGGATTCCACTTGGTGAACGTCACTTTGGTGCCATCAGACCAAAACCACTCATTCTTCTGCAATGTTATAAAGGGACCGTTTATTAGTAGAGATAGAACAAATCCGATACCCAAATGATTTCTGTGAAAACATACTGGATATCAGATCCCGTAACAACTGGAATTGAACACGGAAAAGGAACTAGAAATGTATACATATAAAGAGCCTTGAGTTATTCTTTTGTTATGATTGGTTTTACTATTATAATACTTTAAACTTTATTATATTTACAATCCTCATCCAAACAAGTGTTTTTTGCATGAAGCACCATGAAGTGCGTCAGTTAAAAAAAAATACATAACTTGTGAAAGCTTTAAACGTACAAGCTTTATCAACATTATTTTACCTTCTGACAGTTAGACAGGCCAATCCAAGTTGGGGGCTCCACGGGGTCAAATGCACGGATAAGGGCCTTGGCCATCAGATAGTCGTTCTGACTGTGCACTGACATCAAGTTTGAGTTTAATTTCAGACAGTGTTTCTAGAAAGGAGAGAAGACTCATTGGCATCACTGCACATTCAGTAACTGCGCTTATTATTAGTAATTCTCCTAATATACTCTATTTCCATATTCAAAGCCTACACGAAGCTGCAGAATTTATTTCATAGTTCACTCTAAAACCCAGTGAATGTATCTACATTTATGATATTACTTCTTCTTCTGCAGGCTAAAGTCTAACACAGTATATGAAATAGGTGTATACGACAACTGCAATGGATTATACTTTGTGAAGTAGATTTAAATTTAATTATTCATTAATCATTATTCATTACACACAATCATCAATAATAATTATTGACCTGAATTCCCTTTTAAATAATTTAAACATTGGCCTATCTGTTGAAATTAAGTGCAAATCCACCTTTGCCAGCCTCCCTGAGAATATTACAGCGTGTTCTAGGGACAATCCCAGAAAGTTTGTCTTATACAAACTAAAAAATCCCTATTTGGCAAACCTCCTGTTATGAGACTGTAAGTGAATGTTATGGGAACATTCCCGGAATGCTAGGTTGTAGTTGCAAATAATAATACCAGGTAATACTTAAATAATAGTAAGTAACAGCAATCTTTGGCGAATGTTCCATGCCAGATGTCATATGACCATAATCATAAAAGAACACTGTGTTTTAAAGTTCAGAATATTTTGGGAACAGTGCTGACTTTATTAACAATAACAGAATGACCCCTGTACAGTACGTTAAGAAAATGGCTAACAAAAACATTAACAAAGGAGAACTAAATGCTAATGTTAGGGATATGCTCTCTGTTTGCAGGGTCAATAAATTAACAGTGAATACTTAATATCTAAAAAAAACAAAAAACAACAACAACAAAAAAAACTATTGTTCAAATTAAATCTGAGTTTCATCACAATGAAAATTTCAAAAATTCCTGCCTAATAACAATAAATATGAATACAGTTGAATTGAAATTAATTGAACCTCAGCAGAAGCCCAGTCCATGTTTGAGCTGTGATAACTGTAGCAATATCCATTATATTTCACCCAGCCCAATGGACAGCATCCCAGGCATGGCATCACTCCAGTTTGCTTCATGGCTTCTGAAAAGGAAATACACAAAGAGAGTAGCTTATTTATAACTTCAGGTGTAGGAAATTATAATATTTGAATTAAAAAGTCAGTACCGAGTACTGAGTACCGAGTACTCTTTAAATAATGTTGCTGATTTGTGCAAGTTTGTAGTTACCTTGTACAAGCTGATCAAAATAACCCGCTATAAAAAATGAAAAAGAGAGGAGAAAAAAAAGAGACGTGTTAGTAGTGCTGGTGGCTATAACGACTCTTTTACTGATTATTTTCAAGGCGTTCATTTGATTATTACCTGAAAGAGGATTCTCCACATCAGCTTACATGGAGAGAAAACATTATTTTTAGTACATGCGTCTATGTTTATTAATTTGAATGACAAAGTAAGGTTGCAATATTAAAAACACAATTTTAAGAATCACTAGCCCGAGCTATTGCACATGATATTTTCTTTAACAGCTACACAAATGTCATGAATGCACAAGAATATTATAACTACATATTTTAACTAGTTATGGACAGGTTTGAAAAGCTTTAACTGTATTAATCTTAGTTACCAGAAGCTGCTGCTGCAAGGGCGAGAATAAGAAGCAAAACCACTTCAGTCTGACGAGCCATAACTCTAGTCTTTCATGCACTAAAAGAAAAGCATTCATTAATTAAATTACATTCAGTAAATAAACCTGGGACAGGTAACAATCCTTAAAAGTTCCTTAAAATTACACTTACCTCAAATCAGGAGACACTTTTTGCTTGATATAAAACATGAGTGAAGTGATGGTGCTTATATAGTAATGGGAACCCCTGTCACCACCACTACCAAAATAAAATGTTGATCTGAGGCTAACACCTAAGAAGGTCATGTCATGTCACTTAGACCAGTACAGAATGTTTATCTGCATGCAGAGACACAAACATGTTCTTCTCTTCAAGGTTCATCAGCATATCTTATAAGACCCTGAAATAAAGCCTGTTTGAACTGCCTCAAACCGCTTCTCATCAGTACACAGAAGTATATCATGCTCTGCATTTCATATATATAATAATTGTTCAGCACAGGGGCCTCAGAGCGCTCTCATTATTCTATCCTGTGTTCTTCTATCCTGTACTAATCATCTTTCTGTAATAAACCTTTTTTCACCTCAGAGGACAACGTCTACGAGTGTTGTCTAATTTCCATGACACTTGTTATAGATCTCCTTGTCAAAACTTTCTGGCTTCATCTGACCCCACCCTGTCTAAACTACCTAAACTCTACAGTTTCAGAAGGGACACAGATATCATCCCACAGTGGTATGCATCACCGCCAAAGCACAATCCAACTCACTAAGAAAGTGAAGGCATGCCTCTAAATACAAGGCCAGATTTACTGTGAAAACCTTCCAGTTTATTTGTATTATCTAACAGTTATACATAACTGATCCGCCAAGACTAATTTCCATTCCTTCATGAACCATGATCTGCTTTTTCAGATGCCTAGGCTAGTAATTTCTCCACATCTAAATAACTTTCAGATCTACTTTTTGAATATACAATCTGACAGATTAAAAGATGCTCCCAGTAACATTAAATACACGGATTATAAATAAAAGTATTTATATCTTTAATGATACTTATCCAGAAACGGAATATATATATATATATATATATATATATATATATATATATATATATATATATATATATATATATAAATCATGCACAATACAACATAGTACCGGGACAAACAAATCTGTAATTATTAAAGTTATCTGTGCAATAAAGGTTCTTAACACTTACATCTTCTTGGATATCTTGATTGGATAATCCCTCTAATTTCTCCATTTGGGTATTAATAAAGTGTTATCTTATCTTATCTTATCGTATCTCAGGACTGTCAGTATGCCCTAGATGAACTTTTGGTCTTATTCTGAAATGATTACATGGCAAACAATACGCCAGAAAACAACAACAACCCCAGAACGTTTAATGCCAACTGTTAAAAGTTGTAACTATATATATATAAAAAAAAAACATAACCACTTCATATTGATGTCTTGTTAATAGCCTTGAAATAATCACTGATGGTTAAGCATTAAAGGTAGTTGTTGACATCATTCAGTCATGTTGTCTGGAACTTTATATAAGTGGACCCTAACAATGTTTAGTTGAATTCACCTGTTCTAAGAAATAATTGTCATTGAGTGGCTAAAAGATGTAGGTTTGCTGACATCTTTGTAACTGGCAACTTGATAATGATGGTCAGAATTTTCTGAACCTTTCTACTACAGGTTTTTTTTTTTTTAAACCAAACCCAGAGGTAATGCAAACGTTTAAAACAGGCAAAAATCAAACTGTGTAAATGGTCACACTTCAATTTGTCGTCTAGGCAAATTATAGTTTGCGAGGTTGTAATTTGATGATGGTCAAGTACTGGAGGGGAAGGTGGAGGTGATGTGTACACACACATATCCAGTGGAAGATTCTATAGTTACACTTTATCTGACAAGAAACTGGCAACACAATATAATTATAAAAAATGCTACCCTGGGACAGTGGTAAAGGATTGGTACCAGGCCTGCCACTACTGCAAAGTAGGGCCTTTCTCCAATTACTCTTTAAAAACTTAAATCATGGAGAAATAGACTGAATAAGTTCAGGGGCTTGGATACATATGATCATTTACATCATGTGTTGCAGTTGCATTTTTCTTCATTGAGAAGAAGAATGGTCAGCTTCATCTACGCATTGATTATAAAGGCTTAAACTACAGAACTGTCGAACACTGCGATTCATTCCTGCTACTTTCACAGTCTTTAGAACAGCTAATGGGGAAAGAAATATACCCAACACTGTACCTGAGATGTTCTCAACTGACATGCAAATGGAAAATGTGATTTCTGTGACCATTCTTTTCAAAATGATAACCATTTAATAAATAATTTCACAAACACCAAAGTCTAAAGATTTTTTTTATTGCTGACACTATGCTAACCTGGCACAGTGAGGATTTTGTAAATCCATCAGTGACAAGGAAAACTTAGTATAATAGTATTATAGTTGGTGAGGGGAAGCTGTGAGCATTTCAGTAAAGCTTCTTGGCACACACAAAGGGAAATTTCTTTTTACAGCGAATGTCATTCCAGTCCCTTTGTTCTACAGACACAGAAAAAAAAAAAGATTTTAAAATGACATTTTAATAAAAAATCACACACTAAACCTGAATTTAGAAAATATTCTAAACACAATACAGCTACAAAAGAAATGTCTAAATCTGCTTACTGCCGTAGTTCATATGCACACAACACTCTCCAAGGAGATGATTTGGTTCTCTTGGGTTCCACTTGGTGTAAATCAATTTGGTGCCATCGGACCAAAACCACTTATTTTTCTGGAAGTATGAACAGTGGACCGTCCATTACAGGCTATAATACTTGATAAAAATGCGATATTTCCTTCATCTGACTATGTTTAATTTAAAAAATGTTGCTTGATACTGAGCGAACCTTCTGACAGCTAGAAAGGCCGATCCATGTTGGATTCTCCGCGGAGTCATGAGTACGGATAAGGGCCTTGGCCATTCGATACTCGTTTTCACTGTGTATTCCTTTATATTAATTATCACCTATGTAACAATTTTAATAAAATATTGCCAATTTTAGACATTGCAGTAGAATATACTAGCTACTAATAAATCCTCCAACTCAGTGATGTAACATTCTATTATGGTGACATTATAGACTACTCCTACCATAATATCATGTTGGCATTATTGTATCTGAAATGCTAATACCAGAGATGATAACTGTACTGTATATGAAATAATTTCATAAAGACATTTAAGATCTTATTTTAATTATTATTTATTTTTTATTATCCGTATTGCTCAAATTTCCTTAAGATTTTACAGTGTGTTTTCACAAATGTATTTGTGCCATCTTAGGACAAGGAAATGTATTTTTTTACATCACAATACAGATGAGGTCAGAGTTTCAGTTAAATTTCTTGGCACACAGAAAAGGAAACTTCTGATCACATGGAATGTCATTCCAGTCCCGCTGCGCTGCAGACAGAAATAAATATTAAAATGATTAAATAATGTTGTGAAAAAATCCATTTGAAACACCAAACACTGAAGTTCATTGAAGGTGCATTAAAACAAAAAACAAAAACAAAAAAACAAAAAAACAGACAAACAACACAGCTACATGAGGTTTCTAGACCCACTTACTGCCCCAGTTCATATGCACACAGCACTCTCCGTTTCGAAAATTTGGCTCATTTGGATTCCACTTGGTGAACGTCACTTTGGTGCCATCAGACCAAAACCACTCATTCCTCTGCAATGTTATAAAGGGACCGTTTATTAGTAGAGATAGAACAAATCCGATACCCAAATGATTTCTGTGAAAACATACTGGACATCAGATCCCGTAACAACTGGAACTGAACACGGAAAAGGAACTAGAAATGTATACATATAAAGAGCCTTGAGTTATTCTTTTGTTACGATTGGTTTTACTATAATAATACTTTAAACTTTATTATATTTACAATCCTCATCCAAACAAGTGTTTTTTGCATGAAGCACCATGAAGTGCGTCAGTTAAAAAAAAATACATAACTTGTGAAAGCTTTAAACGTACAAGCTTTATCAACATTATTTTACCTTCTGACAGTTAGACAGGCCAATCCAAGTTGGGGGCTCCACGGGGTCAAATGCACGGATAAGGGCCTTGGCCATCAGATAGTCGTTCTGACTGTGCACTGACATCAAGTTTGCGTTTAATTTCAGACAGTGTTTCTAGAAAGGAGAGAAGACTCATTGGCATCACTGCACATTCAATAACTGCGCTTATTATGAGTAATTCTCCTATTAATATACTCTATTTCCATATTCAAAGCCTACACGAAGCTGCATAATTTATTTCATAGTTCACTCTAAAACCCAATGAATGTATCTACATTTATGATATTACTTCTTCTTCTGCAGGCTAAAGTCTAACACAGTATATGAAATAGGTGTATACGACAACTGCAATGGATTATACTTTGTGAAGTAGATTTAAATTTAATTATTCATTAATCATTATTCATTACACACAATCATCCATAATAATTATTGACCTGAATTCCCTTTTAAATAATTTAAACATTGGCCTATCTGTTGAAATTAAGTGCAAATCCACCTTTGCCAGCCTCCCTGAGAATATTACAGAGTGTTCTAGGGACAATCCCAGAAAGTTTGTCTTATACAAACTAAAAAATCCCTAATTGGCAAACCTCCTGTTATGAGACTGTAAGTGAATGTTATGGGAACATTCCCGGAATGCTAGGTTGTAGTTGCAAATAATAATACCAGGTAATACTTAAATAATAGTAAGTAACAGCAATCTTTGGCGAATGTTCCATGCCAGATGTCATATGACCATAATCATAAAAGAACACTGTGTTTTAAAGTTCAGAATATTTTGGGAACAGTGCTGACTTTATTAACAATAACAGAATGACCCCTGTACAGTACGTTAAGAAAATGGCTAACAAAAACATTAACAAAGGAGAACTAAATGCTAATGTTAGGGATATGCTCTCTGTTTGCAGGGTCAATAAATTAACAGTGAATACTTAATATCTAAAAAAAACAAAAAACAACAACAACAAAAAAAACTATTGTTCAAATTAAATCTGAGTTTCATCACAATGAAAATTTCAAAAATTCCTGCCTAATAACAATAAATATGAATACAGTTGAATTGAAATTAATTGAACCTCAGCAGAAGCCCAGTCCATGTTTGAGCTGTGATAACTGTAGCAATATCCATTATATTTCACCCAGCCCAATGGACAGCATCCGGGGCATGGCATCACTCCAGTTTGCTTCATGGCTTCTGAAAAGGAAATACACAAAGAGAGTAGCTTATTTATAACTTCAGGTGTAGGAAATTATAATATTTGAATTAAAAAGTCAGTACCGAGTACTGAGGAATTCTTTAAATAATGTTGCTGATTTGTGCAAGTTTGTAGTTACCTTGTACAAGCTGATCAAAATAACCCGCTATAAAAAATGAAAAAGAGAGGAGAAAAAAAAGAGACGTGTTAGTAGTGCTGGTGGCTATAACGACTCTTTTACTGATTATTTTCAAGGCGTTCATTTGATTATTACCTGAAAGAGGATTCTCCACATCAGCTTACATGGAGAGAAAACATTATTTTTAGTACATGCGTCTATGTTTATTAATTTGAATGACAAAGTAAGGTTGCAATATTAAAAACACAATTTTAAGAATCACTAGCCCGAGCTATTGCACATGATATTTTCTTTAACAGCTACACAAATGTCATGAATGCACAAGAATATTATAACTACATATTTTAACTAGTTATGGACAGGTTTGAAAAGCTTTAACTGTATTAATCTTAGTTACCAGAAGCTGCTGCTGCAAGGGCGAGAATAAGAAGCAAAACCACTTCAGTCTGACGAGCCATAACTCTAGTCTTTCATGCACTAAAAGAAAAGCATTCATTAATTAAATTACATTCAGTAAATAAACCTGGGACAGGTAACAATCCTTAAAAGTTCCTTAAAATTACACTTACCTCAAATCAGGAGACACTTTTTGCTTGATATAAAACATGAGTGAAGTGATGGTGCTTATATAGTAATGGGAACCCCTGTCACCACCACTACCAAAATAAAATGTTGATCTGAGGCTAACACCTAAGAAGGTCATGTCATGTCACTTAGACCAGTACAGAATGTTTATCTGCATGCAGAGACACAAACATGTTCTTCTCTTCAAGGTTCATCCGCATATCTTATAAGACCCTGAAATAAAGCCTGTTTGAACTGCCTCAAACCGCTTCTCATCAGTACACAGAAGTATATCATGCTCTGCATTTCATATATATAATAATTGTTCAGCACAGGGGCCTCAGAGCGCTCTCATTATTCTATCCTGTGTTCTTCTATCCTGTACTAATCATCTTTCTGTAATAAACCTTTTTTCACCTCAGAGGACAACGTCTACGAGTGTTGTCTAATTTCCATGACACTTGTTATAGATCTCCTTGTCAAAACTTTCTGGCTTCATCTGACCCCACCCTGTCTAAACTATCTAAACTCTACAGTTTCAGAAGGGACACAGATATCATCCCACAGTGGTATGCATCACCGCCAAAGCACAATCCAACTCACTAAGAAAGTGAAGGCATGCCTCTAAATACAAGGCCAGATTTACTGTGAAAACCTTCCAGTTTATTTGTATTATCTAACAGTTATACATAACTGATCCGCCAAGACTAATTTCCATTCCTTCATGAACCATGATCTGCTTTTTCAGATGCCTAGGCTAGTAATTTCTCCACATCTAAATAACTTTCAGATCTACTTTTTGAATATACAATCTGACAGATTAAAAGATGCTCCCAGTAACATTAAATACACGGATTATAAATAAAAGTATTTATATCTTTAATGATACTTATCCAGAAACGGAATATATATATATATATATATATATATATATATATATATATATATATATATATATATATATATATATATATATAAATCATGCACAATACAACATAGTACCGGGACAAACAAATCTGTAATTATTAAAGTTATCTGTGCAATAAAGGTTCTTAACACTTACATCTTCTTGGATATCTTGATTGGATAATCCCTCTAATTTCTCCATTTGGGTATTAATAAAGTGTTATCTTATCTTATCTTATCGTATCTCAGGACTGTCAGTATGCCCTAGATGAACTTTTGGTCTTATTCTGAAATGATTACATGGCAAACAATACGCCAGAAAACAACAACAACCCCAGAACGTTTAATGCCAACTGTTAAAAGTTGTAACTATATATATATAAAAAAAAAACATAACCACTTCATATTGATGTCTTGTTAATAGCCTTGAAATAATCACTGATGGTTAAGCATTAAAGGTAGTTGTTGACATCATTCAGTCATGTTGTCTGGAACTTTATATAAGTGGACCCTAACAATGTTTAGTTGAATTCACCTGTTCTAAGAAATAATTGTCATTGAGTGGCTAAAAGATGTAGGTTTGCTGACATCTTTGTAACTGGCAACTTGATAATGATGGTCAGAATTTTCTGAACCTTTCTACTACAGGTTTTTTTTTTTTAAACCAAACCCAGAGGTAATGCAAACGTTTAAAACAGGCAAAAATCAAACTGTGTAAATGGTCACACTTCAATTTGTCGTCTAGGCAAATTATAGTTTGCGATGTTGTAATTTGATGATGGTCAAGTACTGGAGGGGAAGGTGGAGGTGATGTGTACACACACATATCCAGTGGAAGATTCTATAGTTACACTTTATCTGACAAGAAACTGGCAACACAATATAATTATAAAAAATGCTACCCTGGGACAGTGGTAAAGGATTGGTACCAGGCCTGCCACTACTGCAAAGTAGGGCCTTTCTCCAATTACTCTTTAAAAACTTAAATCATGGAGAAATAGACTGAATAAGTTCAGGGGCTTGGATACATATGATCATTTACATCATGTGTTGCAGTTGCATTTTTCTTCATTGAGAAGAAGAATGGTCAGCTTCATCTACGCATTGATTATAAAGGCTTAAACTACAGAACTGTCGAACACTGCGATTCATTCCTGCTACTTTCACAGTCTTTAGAACAGCTAATGGGGAAAGAAATATACCCAACACTGTACCTGAGGTGTTCTCAACTGACATGCAAATGGAAAATGTGATTTCTGTGACCATTCTTTTCAAAATGATAACCATTTAATAAATAATTTCACAAACACCAAAGTCTAAAGATTTTTTTTATTGCTGACACTATGCTAACCTGGCACAGTGAGGATTTTGTAAATCCATCAGTGACAAGGAAAACTTAGTATAATAGTATTATAGTTGGTGAGGGGAAGCTGTGAGCATTTCAGTAAAGCTTCTTGGCACACACAAAGGGAAATTTCTTTTTACAGCGAATGTCATTCCAGTCCCTTTGTTCTACAGACACAGAAAAAAAAAAGATTTTAAAATGACATTTTAATAAAAAATCACACACTAAACCTGAATTTAGAAAATATTCTAAACACAATACAGCTACAAAAGAAATGTCTAAATCTGCTTACTGCCGTAGTTCATATGCACACAACACTCTCCAAGGAGATGATTTGGTTCTCTTGGGTTCCACTTGGTGTAAATCAATTTGGTGCCATCGGACCAAAACCACTTATTTTTCTGGAAGTATGAACAGTGGACCGTCCATTACAGGCTATAATACTTGATAAAAATGCGATATTTCCTTCATCTGACTATGTTTAATTTAAAAAATGTTGCTTGATACTGAGCGAACCTTCTGACAGCTAGAAAGGCCGATCCATGTTGGATTCTCCGCGGAGTCATGAGTACGGATAAGGGCCTTGGACATTCGATACTCGTTTTCACTGTGTATTCCTTTATATTAATTATCACCTATGTAACAATTTTAATAAAATATTGCCAATTTTAGACATTGCAGTAGAATATACTAGCTACTAATAAATCCTCCAACTCAGTGATGTAACATTCTATTATGGTGACATTATAGACTACTCCTACCATAATATCATGTTGGCATTATTGTATCTGAAATGCTAATACCAGAGATGATAACTGTACTGTATATGAAATAATTTCATAAAGACATTTAAGATCTTATTTTAATTATTATTTATTTTTTATTATCCGTATTGCTCAAATTTCCTTAAGATTTTACAGTGTGTTTTCACAAATGTATTTGTGCCATCTTAGGACAAGGAAATGTATTTTTTTACATCACATTACAGATGAGGTCAGAGTTTCAGTTAATTTCTTGGCACACAGAAAAGGAAACTTCTGATCACATGGAATGTCATTCCAGTCCCGCTGCGCTGCAGACAGAAATAAATATTAAAATGATTAAATAATGTTGTGAAAAAATCCATTTGAAACACCAAACACTGAAGTTCATTGAAGGTGCATTAAAACAAAAAACAAAAACAAAAAAACAAAAAAACAGACAAACAACACAGCTACATGAGGTTTCTAGACCCACTTACTGCCCCAGTTCATATGCACACAGCACTCTCCGTTTCGAAAATTTGGCTCATTTGGATTCCACTTGGTGAACGTCACTTTGGTGCCATCAGACCAAAACCACTCATTCCTCTGCAATGTTATAAAGGGACCGTTTATTAGTAGAGATAGAACAAATCCGATACCCAAATGATTTCTGTGAAAACATACTGGACATCAGATCCCGTAACAACTGGAACTGAACACGGAAAAGGAACTAGAAATGTATACATATAAAGAGCCTTGAGTTATTCTTTTGTTACGATTGGTTTTACTATAATAATACTTTAAACTTTATTATATTTACAATCCTCATCCAAACAAGTGTTTTTTGCATGAAGCACCATGAAGTGCGTCAGTTAAAAAAAAATACATAACTTGTGAAAGCTTTAAACGTACAAGCTTTATCAACATTATTTTACCTTCTGACAGTTAGACAGGCCAATCCAAGTTGGGGGCTCCACGGGGTCAAATGCACGGATAAGGGCCTTGGCCATCAGATAGTCGTTCTGACTGTGCACTGACATCAAGTTTGCGTTTAATTTCAGACAGTGTTTCTAGAAAGGAGAGAAGACTCATTGGCATCACTGCACATTCAATAACTGCGCTTATTATGAGTAATTCTCCTATTAATATACTCTATTTCCATATTCAAAGCCTACACGAAGCTGCAGAATTTATTTCATAGTTCACTCTAAAACCCAATGAATGTATCTACATTTATGATATTACTTCTTCTTCTGCAGGCTAAAGTCTAACACAGTATATGAAATAGTATGAAATACGACAACTGCAATGGATTATACTTTGTGAAGTAGATTTAAATTTAATTATTCATTAATCATTATTCATTACACACAATCATCCATAATAATTATTGACCTGAATTCCCTTTTAAATAATTTAAACATTGGCCTATCTGTTGAAATTAAGTGCAAATCCACCTTTGCCAGCCTCCCTGAGAATATTACAGAGTGTTCTAGGGACAATCCCAGAAAGTTTGTCTTATACAAACTAAAAAATCCCTAATTGGCAAACCTCCTGTTATGAGACTGTAAGTGAATGTTATGGGAACATTCCCGGAATGCTAGGTTGTAGTTGCAAATAATAATACCAGGTAATACTTAAATAATAGTAAGTAACAGCAATCTTTGGCAAATGTTCCATGCCAGATGTCATATGACCATAATCATAAAAGAACACTGTGTTTTAAAGTTCAGAATATTTTGGGAACAGTGCTGACTTTATTAACAATAACAGAATGACCCCTGTACAGTACGTTAAGAAAATGGCTAACAAAAACATTAACAAAGGAGAACTAAATGCTAATGTTAGGGATATGCTCTCTGTTTGCAGGGTCAATAAATTAACAGTGAATACTTAATATCTAAAAAAAACAAAAAACAACAACAACAAAAAAAACTATTGTTCAAATTAAATCTGAGTTTCATCACAATGAAAATTTAAAAAATTCCTGCCTAATAACAATAAATATGAATACAGTTGAATTGAAATTAATTGAACCTCAGCAGAAGCCCAGTCCATGTTTGAGCTGTGATAACTGTAGCAATATCCATTATATTTCACCCAGCCCAATGGACAGCATCCCAGGCATGGCATCACTCCAGTTTGCTTCATGGCTTCTGAAAAGGAAATACACAAAGAGAGTAGCTTATTTATAACTTCAGGTGTAGGAAATTATAATATTTGAATTAAAAAGTCAGTACCGAGTACTGAGTACCGAGTACTCTTTAAATAATGTTGCTGATTTGTGCAAGTTTGTAGTTACCTTGTACAAGCTGATCAAAATAACCCTCTAGAAAAAATGAAAAAGAGAGGAGAAAAAAAAGAGACGTGTTAGTAGTGCTGGTGGCTATAACGACTCTTTTACTGATTATTTTCAAGGCGTTCATTTGATTATTACCTGAAAGAGGATTCTCCACATCAGCTTACATGGAGAGAAAACATTATTTTTAGTACATGCATCTATGTTTATTAATTTGAATGACAAAGTAAGGTTGCAATATTAAAAACACAATTTTAAGAATCACTAGCCCGAGCTATTGCACATGATATTTTCTTTAACAGCTACACAAATGTCATGAATGCACAAGAATATTATAACTACATATTTTAACTAGTTATGGACAGGTTTGAAAAGCTTTAACTGTATTAATCTTAGTTACCAGAAGCTGCTGCTGCAAGGGCGAGAATAAGAAGCAAAACCACTTCAGTCTGACGAGCCATAACTCTAGTCTTTCATGCACTAAAAGAAAAGCATTCATTAATTAAATTACATTCAGTAAATAAACCTGGGACAGGTAACAATCCTTAAAAGTTCCTTAAAATTACACTTACCTCAAATCAGGAGACACTTTTTGCTTGATATAAAACATGAGTGAAGTGATGGTGCTTATATAGTAATGGGAACCCCTGTCACCACCACTACCAAAATAAAATGTTGATCTGAGGCTAACACCTAAGAAGGTCATGTCATGTCACTTAGACCAGTACAGAATGTTTATCTGCATGCAGAGACACAAACATGTTCTTCTCTTCAAGGTTCATCAGCATATCTTATAAGACCCTGAAATAAAGCCTGTTTGAACTGCCTCAAACCGCTTCTCATCAGTACACAGAAGTATATCATGCTCTGCATTTCATATATATAATAATTGTTCAGCACATGGGCCTCAGAGCGCTCTCATTATTCTATCCTGTGTTCTTCTATCCTGTACTAATCATCTTTCTGTAATAAACCTTTTTTCACCTCAGAGGACAACGTCTACGAGTGTTGTCTAATTTCCACGACACTTGTTATAGATCTCCTTGTCAAAACTTTCTGGCTTCATCTGACCCCACCCTGTCTAAACTATCTAAACTCTACAGTTTCAGAAGGGACACAGATATCATCCCACAGTGGTATGCATCACTGCCAAAGCACAATCCAACTCACTAAGAAAGTGAAGGCATGCCTCTAAATACAAGGCCAGATTTACTGTGAAAACCTTCCAGTTTATTTGTATTATCTAACAGTTATACATAACTGATCCGCCAAGACTAATTTCCATTCCTTCATGAACCATGATCTGCTTTTTCAGATGCCTAGGCTAGTAATTTCTCCACATCTAAATAACTTTCAGATCTACTTTTTGAATATACAATCTGACAGATTAAAAGATGCTCCCAGTAACATTAAATACACGGATTATAAATAAAAGTATTTATATCTTTAATGATACTTATCCAGAAACGGAATATATATATTTATATGTATATAAATCATGCACAATACAACAAACAAATCTGTAATTATTAAAGTTATCTGTGCAATAAAGGTTCTTAACACTTACATCTTCTTGGATATCTTGATTGGATAATCCCTCTAATTTCTCCATTTGGGTATTAATAAAGTGTTATCTTATCTTATCTTATCTTATCGTATCTCAGGACTGTCAGTATGCCCTAGATGAACTTTTGGTCTTATTCTGAAATGATTACATGGCAAACAATACGCCAGAAAACAACAACAACCCCAGAACGTTTAATGCCAACTGTTAAAAGTTGTAACTATATATATAAAAAAAAACATAACCACTTCATATTGATGTCTTGTTAATAGCCTTGAAGTAATCACTGATGGTTAAGCATTAAAGGAAGCTGGTGACATCATTCAGTCATGTTGTCTGGAACTTTATATAACTGGACCCTAACAATGTTTAGTTGAATTCACCTGTTCTAAGAAATAATTTTCATTGAGTTTTGCTGACATCTTTGTAACTGGCAACTTGATAATGATGGTCAGAATTTTCTGAACCTTTCTACTACAGGTTTTTTTTTTTTTAAACCAAACCCAGAGGTAATGCAAACGTTTAAAACAGGCAAAAATCAAACTGTGTAAATGGTCACACTTCAATTTGTCGTCTAGGCAAATTATAGTTTGCGATGTTGTAATTTGATGATGGTCAAGTACTGGAGGGGAAGGTGGAGGTGATGTGTACACACACACATCCAGTGGAAGAGTCTATAGTTACACTTTATCTGACAAGAAACTGGCAACACAATATAAATATAAAAAATGCTACCCTGGGACAGTGGTAAAGGATTGGTACCAGGCCTGCCACTACTGCAAAGTAGGGCCTTTCTCCAATTACTCTTTAAAAACTTAAATCATGGAGAAATAGACTGAATAAGTTCAGGGGCTTGGATACATATGATCATTTACATCATGTGTTGCAGTTGCATTTTTCTTCATTGAGAAGAAGAATGGTCAGCTTCATCTACGCATTGATTATAAAGGCTTAAACTACAGAACTGTCGAACACTGCGATTCATTCCTGCTACTTTCACAGTCTTTAGAACAGCTAATGGGGAAGGAAATATACCCAACACTGTACCTGAGATGTTCTCAACTGACATGCAAATGGAAAATGTGATTTCTGTGACCATTCTTTTCAAAATGATAACCATTTAATAAATAATTTCACAAACACCAAAGTCTAAAGATTTTTTTTATTGCTGACACTATGCTAACCTGGCACAGTGAGGATTTTGTAAATCCATCAGTGACAAGGAAAACTTAGTATAATAGTATTATAGTTGGTGAGGGGAAGCTGTGAGCATTTCAGTAAAGCTTCTTGGCACACACAAAGGGAAATTTCTTTTTACAGCGAATGTCATTCCAGTCCCTTTGTTCTACAGACACAGAAAAAAAAAAAGATTTTAAAATGACATTTTAATAAAAAATCACACACTAAACCTGAATTTAGAAAATATTCTAAACACAATACAGCTACAAAAGAAATGTCTAAATCTGCTTACTGCCGTAGTTCATATGCACACAACACTCTCCAAGGAGATGATTTGGTTCTCTTGGGTTCCACTTGGTGTAAATCAATTTGGTGCCATCGGACCAAAACCACTTATTTTTCTGGAAGTATGAACAGTGGACCGTCCATTACAGGCTATAATACTTGATAAAAATGCGATATTTCCTTCATCTGACTATGTTTAATTTAAAAAATGTTGCTTGATACTGAGCGAACCTTCTGACAGCTAGAAAGGCCGATCCATGTTGGATTCTCCGCGGAGTCATGAGTACGGATAAGGGCCTTGGACATTCGATACTCGTTTTCACTGTGTATTCCTTTATATTAATTATCACCTATGTAACAATTTTAATAAAATATTGCCAATTTTAGACATTGCAGTAGAATATACTAGCTACTAATAAATCCTCCAACTCAGTGATGTAACATTCTATTATGGTGACATTATAGACTACTCCTACCATAATATCATGTTGGCATTATTGTATCTGAAATGCTAATACCAGAGATGATAACTGTACTGTATATGAAATAATTTCATAAAGACATTTAAGATCTTATTTTAATTATTATTTATTTTTTATTATCCGTATTGCTCAAATTTCCTTAAGATTTTACAGTGTGTTTTCACAAATGTATTTGTGCCATCTTAGGACAAGGAAATGTATTTTTTTACATCACAATACAGATGAGGTCAGAGTTTCAGTTAAATTTCTTGGCACACAGAAAAGGAAACTTCTGATCACATGGAATGTCATTCCAGTCCCGCTGCGCTGCAGACAGAAATAAATATTAAAATGATTAAATAATGTTGTGAAAAAATCCATTTGAAACACCAAACACTGAAGTTCATTGAAGGTGCATTAAAACAAAAAACAAAAACAAAAAAACAAAAAAACAGACAAACAACACAGCTACATGAGGTTTCTAGACCCACTTACTGCCCCAGTTCATATGCACACAGCACTCTCCGTTTCGAAAATTTGGCTCATTTGGATTCCACTTGGTGAACGTCACTTTGGTGCCATCAGACCAAAACCACTCATTCCTCTGCAATGTTATAAAGGGACCGTTTATTAGTAGAGATAGAACAAATCCGATACCCAAATGATTTCTGTGAAAACATACTGGACATCAGATCCCGTAACAACTGGAATTGAACACGGAAAAGGAACTAGAAATGTATACATATAAAGAGCCTTGAGTTATTCTTTTGTTACGATTGGTTTTACTATAATAATACTTTAAACTTTATTATATTTACAATCCTCATCCAAACAAGTGTTTTTTGCATGAAGCACCATGAAGTGCGTCAGTTAAAAAAAAATACATAACTTGTGAAAGCTTTAAACGTACAAGCTTTATCAACATTATTTTACCTTCTGACAGTTAGACAGGCCAATCCAAGTTGGGGGCTCCACGGGGTCAAATGCACGGATAAGGGCCTTGGCCATCAGATAGTCGTTCTGACTGTGCACTGACATCAAGTTTGCGTTTAATTTCAGACAGTGTTTCTAGAAAGGAGAGAAGACTCATTGGCATCACTGCACATTCAATAACTGCGCTTATTATGAGTAATTCTCCTATTAATATACTCTATTTCCATATTCAAAGCCTACACGAAGCTGCAGAATTTATTTCATAGTTCACTCTAAAACCCAATGAATGTATCTACATTTATGATATTACTTCTTCTTCTGCAGGCTAAAGTCTAACACAGTATATGAAATAGTATGAAATACGACAACTGCAATGGATTATACTTTGTGAAGTAGATTTAAATTTAATTATTCATTAATCATTATTCATTACACACAATCATCCATAATAATTATTGACCTGAATTCCCTTTTAAATAATTTAAACATTGGCCTATCTGTTGAAATTAAGTGCAAATCCACCTTTGCCAGCCTCCCTGAGAATATTACAGAGTGTTCTAGGGACAATCCCAGAAAGTTTGTCTTATACAAACTAAAAAATCCCTAATTGGCAAACCTCCTGTTATGAGACTGTAAGTGAATGTTATGGGAACATTCCCGGAATGCTAGGTTGTAGTTGCAAATAATAATACCAGGTAATACTTAAATAATAGTAAGTAACAGCAATCTTTGGCGAATGTTCCATGCCAGATGTCATATGACCATAATCATAAAAGAACACTGTGTTTTAAAGTTCAGAATATTTTGGGAACAGTGCTGACTTTATTAACAATAACAGAATGACCCCTGTACAGTACGTTAAGAAAATGGCTAACAAAAACATTAACAAAGGAGAACTAAATGCTAATGTTAGGGATATGCTCTCTGTTTGCAGGGTCAATAAATTAACAGTGAATACTTAATATCTAAAAAAAACAAAAAACAACAACAACAAAAAAAACTATTGTTCAAATTAAATCTGAGTTTCATCACAATGAAAATTTAAAAAATTCCTGCCTAATAACAATAAATATGAATACAGTTGAATTGAAATTAATTGAACCTCAGCAGAAGCCCAGTCCATGTTTGAGCTGTGATAACTGTAGCAATATCCATTATATTTCACCCAGCCCAATGGACAGCATCCCAGGCATGGCATCACTCCAGTTTGCTTCATGGCTTCTGAAAAGGAAATACACAAAGAGAGTAGCTTATTTATAACTTCAGGTGTAGGAAATTATAATATTTGAATTAAAAAGTCAGTACCGAGTACTGAGTACCGAGTACTCTTTAAATAATGTTGCTGATTTGTGCAAGTTTGTAGTTACCTTGTACAAGCTGATCAAAATAACCCTCTAGAAAAAATGAAAAAGAGAGGAGAAAAAAAAGAGACGTGTTAGTAGTGCTGGTGGCTATAACGACTCTTTTACTGATTATTTTCAAGGCGTTCATTTGATTATTACCTGAAAGAGGATTCTCCACATCAGCTTACATGGAGAGAAAACATTATTTTTAGTACATGCGTCTATGTTTATTAATTTGAATGACAAAGTAAGGTTGCAATATTAAAAACACAATTTTAAGAATCACTAGCCCGAGCTATTGCACATGATATTTTCTTTAACAGCTACACAAATGTCATGAATGCACAAGAATATTATAACTACATATTTTAACTAGTTATGGACAGGTTTGAAAAGCTTTAACTGTATTAATCTTAGTTACCAGAAGCTGCTGCTGCAAGGGCGAGAATAAGAAGCAAAACCACTTCAGTCTGACGAGCCATAACTCTAGTCTTTCATGCACTAAAAGAAAAGCATTCATTAATTAAATTACATTCAGTAAATAAACCTGGGACAGGTAACAATCCTTAAAAGTTCCTTAAAATTACACTTACCTCAAATCAGGAGACACTTTTTGCTTGATATAAAACATGAGTGAAGTGATGGTGCTTATATAGTAATGGGAACCCCTGTCACCACCACTACCAAAATAAAATGTTGATCTGAGGCTAACACCTAAGAAGGTCATGTCATGTCACTTAGACCAGTACAGAATGTTTATCTGCATGCAGAGACACAAACATGTTCTTCTCTTCAAGGTTCATCAGCATATCTTATAAGACCCTGAAATAAAGCCTGTTTGAACTGCCTCAAACCGCTTCTCATCAGTACACAGAAGTATATCATGCTCTGCATTTCATATATATAATAATTGTTCAGCACAGGGGCCTCAGAGCGCTCTCATTATTCTATCCTGTGTTCTTCTATCCTGTACTAATCATCTTTCTGTAATAAACCTTTTTTCACCTCAGAGGACAACGTCTACGAGTGTTGTCTAATTTCCACGACACTTGTTATAGATCTCCTTGTTAAAACTTTCTGGCTTCATCTGACCCCACCCTGTCTAAACTATCTAAACTCTACAGTTTCAGAAGGGACACAGATATCATCCCACAGTGGTATGCATCACTGCCAAAGCACAATCCAACTCACTAAGAAAGTGAAGGCATGCCTCTAAATACAAGGCCAGATTTACTGTGAAAACCTTCCAGTTTATTTGTATTATCTAACAGTTATACATAACTGATCCGCCAAGACTAATTTCCATTCCTTCATGAACCATGATCTGCTTTTTCAGATGCCTAGGCTAGTAATTTCTCCACATCTAAATAACTTTCAGATCTACTTTTTGAATATACAATCTGACAGATTAAAAGATGCTCCCAGTAACATTAAATAAAAGTATTTATATCTTTAATGATACTTATCCAGAAACGGAATATATATATTTATATATATATATATATATATATATATATATATATATATATATATATATATATATATATATATGTATATAAATCATGCACAATACAACATAGTACCGGGACAAACAAATCTGTAATTATTAAAGTTATCTGTACAATAAAGGTTCTTAACACTTACATCTTCTTGGATATCTTGATTGGATAATCCCTCTAATTTCTCCATTTGGGTATTAATAAAGTGTTATCTTATCTTATCGTATCTCAGGACTGTCAGTATGCCCTAGATGAACTTTTGGTCTTATTCTGAAATGATTACATGGCAAACAATATGCCAGAAAACAACAACAACCCCAGAACGTTTAATGCCGACTGTTAAAAGTTGTAACTATTTAAAAAAACAAACAAACAAAAAAAATTCATATTGATGTCTTGTTAATAGCCTTGAAGTAATCACTGATGGTTAAGCATTAAAGGAAGCTGTTGACATCATTCAGTCATGTTGTCTGGAACTTTATATAACTGGACCCTAACAATGTTTAGTTGAATTCACCTGTTCTAAGAAATAATTTTCATTGAGTGGCTAAAAGATGTAGGTTTGCTGACATCTTTGTAACTGGCAACTTGATAATGATGGTCAGAATTTTCTGAACCTTTCTACTACAGGTTTTTTTTTTTAAAACCAAACCCAGAGGTAATGCAAACGTTTAAAACAGGCAAAAATCAAACTGTGTAAATGGTCACACTTCAATTTGTCGTCTAGGCAAATTATAGTTTGCGAGGTTGTAATTTGATGATGGTCAAGTACTGGAGGGGAAGGTGGAGGTGATGTGTACACACACACATCCAGTGGAAGAGTCTATAGTTACACTTTATCTGACAAGAAACTGGCAACACAATATAAATATAAAAAATGCTACCCTGGGACAGTGGTAAAGGATTGGTACCAGGCCTGCCACTACTGCAAAGTAGGGCCTTTCTCCAATTACTCTTTAAAAACTTAAATCATGGAGAAATAGACTGAATAAGTTCAGGGGCTTGGATACATATGATCATTTACATCATGTGTTGCAGCTGCATTTTTCTTCATTGAGAAGAAGAATGGTCAGCTTCATCTACGCATTGATTATAAAGGCTTAAACTATAGAACTGTCGAACACTGCGATTCATTCCTGCTACTTTCACAGTCTTTAGAACAGCTAATGGGGAAAGAAATATACCCAACACTGTACCTGAGATGTTCTCAACTGACATGCAAATGGAAAATGTGATTTCTGTGACCATTCTTTTCAAAATGATAACCATTTAATAAATAATTTCACAAACACCAAAGTCTAAAGATTTTTTTTATTGCTGACACTATGCTAAACTGGCACAGTGAGGATTTTGTAAATCCATCAGTGACAAGGAAAACTTAGTATAATAGTATTATAGTTGGTGAGGGGAAGCTGTGAGCATTTCAGTAAAGCTTCTTGGCACACACAAAGGGAAATTTCTTTTTACAGCGAATGTCATTCCAGTCCCTTTGTTCTACAGACACAGAAAAAAAAAAAGATTTTAAAATGACATTTTAATAAAAAATCACACACTAAACCTGAATTTAGAAAATATTCTAAACACAATACAGCTACAAAAGAAATGTCTAAATCTGCTTACTGCCGTAGTTCATATGCACACAACACTCTCCAAGGAGATGATTTGGTTCTCTTGGGTTCCACTTGGTGTAAATCAATTTGGTGCCATCGGACCAAAACCACTTATTTTTCTGGAAGTATGAACAGTGGACAGTCCATTACAGGCTATAATACTTGATAAAAATGCGATATTTCCTTCATCTGACTATGTTTAATTTAAAAAATGTTGCTTGATACTGAGCGAACCTTCTGACAGCTAGAAAGGCCGATCCATGTTGGATTCTCCGCGGAGTCATGAGTACGGATAAGGGCCTTGGCCATTCGATACTCGTTTTCACTGTGTACTGAGATCAAGTGTCCGCCGAGATCCTGACATTGTTTCTAGAAAAAGAAAAAGTGCATCATCGCACATTCATTAACTGCATTCATTAATTATCGAGCATAATTTTACATCTTGATTTAAGGTGGAGCCTCTGTCATACTGTATACAGGTCATATATAGAATTTTACTTTTTGCAGGCAGGGATCCTTTTAATGTAAAAAGTACAGATTTATTTTACAAACACAATCCAAGTATTTAATTATAATGCTGAGCATTTAAATGTACAGTAATGTTAAAGTCATAGAGCTTTTCATTCCAGAACTGTCCACATAGAGAACACGTTAAGTCCAAATTGACATCATTTGAAGTCTTGTTTGTGTTTGAGTTATTTAGTTTTTATGAAATCCATTGTCACACCAGCTCAGGACGATACCTCACCACATGACTACACCAGAATTTTAATCATTACCTCGCTGATGTTTTCAATATCCTGTTCACAGAACCTAAATAAATAACTCAGTGCAAAGCCTTATTATCTGTGTGTTCAGTTTGTGCCAGTTCTGAGCCATTTATCTTGTAACTAACTTCTGTCTATGACCTTGCCTCGCCTTTGTTGATGTCTCCATTGTGGATAGCCCTTTTTCCTTGATTTTGTCTACCCTGTGTGGAACTCTGTGTGCCTAACGTTTGCCTGTGATTTGACCTGATATTTCGAATGGTAAATAGCGGATTGTTTGCCGCAGTGCCTACATTGTTTACTGTTTATGCCCTTTGTCTATTGCATGCTGTTTATATTAAATCTCTTGCACTTGGATATTTATCTTCCTGCTCAGGTCCTACTGTTACACCCATTCAATTCATGAAAATGAACATTTTGGAGCAGATAAATATCATTATACTTATCTTATTATACTAAAAATGATAAGTAGTGCAGCAAAAAACCCCAAAACAAACAAACAATAAAATAAAAACTCCCTGGTGGTTCCTGGATAACACCTTGAGAATCATGGTTGTAAAACCAATGCAACTACTGTACATTTGCAGTATTATAGTATAAAGATTGTTTGCAGTCCTATTAAAAACGGTATAATATAGGTATATCTGTAAGTGCCAACAAAAATGCATGACTCTGTATATTTTATGTGAATGTGCATGTAATTTCATATTTATAACATCTATCTCTAGTATGACTTTTTTCTTTAAGAGGAAATAGGCTGCCTTACTTACTGATTCAATGGGTCGAATATTTAGGATTAACTGGCCAAATTACAACTCATGTACAATAAAAGAGTAGAATCTTTCTGTTCTGTGCTATTACTGATTGCTAATCTACAGTTTATTGCTAATCGCATAATATATCATATCTGTACAGTTAATATCCACTGCACCATTGCTATGCTAATAGATAAGCATATAATTACACTGCACTCTTTAACAAAGACAGCAAATGTGAATAAAGATGAAATGAATTGAACTGAACCTCAGCGGAAGCCCAGATCATCTTGGCGGCCTGATATATGAGGCAACGTCCGTTATATTGCACCCAGCCGAATGGACAGCATTTGGAACATCTATCATTTACTTGACGCTGTTCGGCTTCTGACTCATTGGTAAGAAAATAACAACAAAAAAGTTTAAAAATAAACAAACAAACAAGCAAACAAACAAAAATTAGACAGTTGCTTATTTATACGGTGCTGCCGAGGCGACATGTTGGCTAATTTTTAATAAGGAATGGCCAGAATTTAATACAAGGCCACTCATTAAGCTTCTAGAGATCTTTGAATGACACATTACGACAAGTATATACCACTAGCCCACTTTTCCACCACATAATTAACTGGAGGTAACTTGTTAAGTATGATGTCTTTGAGCTCAAGTTATACAGTTAGCGGCCATGACTTTGACTTCTCGTATTGAAACACATTGACCTCAATATATGAACTTGTGTCATCAGTATATGAATTGTGGTCATGCCCTTTTAAAAACATGTTACATGTCTACCATGTAGCCTCAGTGGCTCTGTATGATTAAGTTCTTTAACAATCAAACAATAGATTTTAATTCAGTAAAATATTCAGTAAATACAGTAATGAAGGATTGTGTTCTTTATATATGAAGGTTTTTTTTTTATTTACCCTGTACGATCTTATCAAAATAAGCATCTAGAAAACAGAAAAAGACAGAGATATATTAGTGCTGGTGGTTGCTTTGACTACTCTTGATCCTATTTAAGTGATTAGTTTTATTTAAATTAATTATTTAATAATAATTAATTCATAATTATATTTGAATTTTTTTACCTGACAGAGGCACCACCTCAGCATCTTAAAAGGAGAAAAAAAATGGTAAAGATCAACATACATGGTAAATTATTTTCTAATTTTGTAGACAGAGAGAAAGCAGATTTTGATGGCCAAAGAGCATTGAGAGATCAATGCAATTTGGCTACAATATCACAAGCAAGTCATGTTTTTTAATAACAGCTTTTCAAATGTGCAAAGAACACTACAATTGTCAAATAACCAAACAGCTACTGTGTATTAACAATAATATCATTTTAGAGGAAGTAACCATGCTCCTGTAACTGTGTTATTTTGAGTTGTAGGTATCCTGCTTAATAGAGCTAAGACTCTTACACAAAGCTGTTGCTGCTGTGGCGAGTAAAAGAAGTAACACCACATCAGTCTGACGAGCCATAGTTCTGGATTGTCATGCACTGCAAGAAATTGAGAAGTTAAAGCACAATTACTGAACACAATGCACACCCCAAAAAACATCCACTTACATCTAATCAGGAGTCTCTTCTTGATGTAACACACTGAGGTAAGTGGTGTTGCTTATATAGTGATGGGGGATAGAAACTTCCCCTATTCTAAAGGAGAATAACAATCATTTGAACTTGAGTTAATGATTATTTTATATATACACTGTTCCTTGCAGATGCAGGGCCAAGGACATAGTAATGTTACAGCTGACACATGGCATGTTGACTTGGAAATGTTTGCATATGTAAATGATTTAACACTGTTAATTGTTACTGTTGCTGTACGTTCAAACTGCATGAACTAAAGAGGAAAAGAATAATATGAAAAACTAAAACTGTAGATACTTTTCTAATCATCCTAGAATTTGCAATTTTTTTTTTTCTCCAAAAACCTGCAAAATTAAACATCAGTAGTCAGTAGTTTTTAATCATATCTGCTGAGTATATTTACCTGGACGGGGTACAAATGATTTAAAAAGGGCCTCTAAGAAAACACACAAATACACAACTTGGGAAATTTAAAAGCCTGTAATGGATAAATGAACTATAACTCATTATAATGTAATATTCAATAATGCTTCAAGAATTTAGCCATACACTCCCTCAAGTTAAACAGTTCTACTTCCCTTTTTCTTTTTCCTTGCCTGACTTGTGAGTGAGACATTTTAGCAAACTTGCAGGAATTAAAAGAAAATACTAGCCAGAGACTCGGTATGGTATATGAGACCATGTCTATAATTAGCCATAAAGTTTCAATAGTGGATGAGCTAAATTGTCTATTGGGATTGCCAACTATTTATTACATGTGCAGTGTTTCATATGTATTTGCACTGACTTTGGCTCTTGACACTAGAAAACCATGTCACGCTTCCCATCTGTATTTGCTCTGACTTTGACCTGTCATTATGTAACCCAGTGTATACAATAATTTCAAGTAATCCTGCCATGCAGTGTTTCTCATTTTCCCAGCTCCATCTTATGAACTGTGCAGGATAGAAGGCCTACAGAATGTTGCTTTAAAACCCTGTTCCTGGAGATCTAACTTCCTGAAGACTTTAGCTCCCCTGCCTTAAGAAGTTCTTGATTAATTAAAACAGGTGTGTTCGATTTTGGTTGGAAATGAAACCTGCAGAAAGGTAGATCTCAAGGAAGAGGGTTGGTGACCACTGCTTTAAAACATAACAATTCTGATCAAGCACGTGATGAAACATGGAGTATTTGATTAAGAAATTGTTTCTCTTGCAGACACTCGGTTTTGGGATGATGATAATAATTGTAAACAAGTATTTAATTGTCTTTACCCCCAAAATATCTGAAAAAGAAAGCAGCACATTGCATAAGTATTCACTCGATCTTTTCTATATTTTGTAGAAATAATTGAGATTTTATTTTATGATTATAGTCTATGATTTATAAGAAAAGAAAAGAAAAATCTTTTGCAGGGTTTCAGGGTGACCTGGTTGCCTTGAAACCCTGAAATTCTGAAAGCCTTGAAACCCTGAAATTACTTCTGATTCAAACACTTGCCATCAGAAATCACATAATTAATTAATAATTAGTTAATAACCTATGTGTAAATTAAAGAGAATTAAAGGGGTTTGGGTTCTTTGATATGATGAGACCAAAATTGAAACTTCTTGCCTATGTTTGGTGAAAATCTAACACTTCCCCACAGTACACCAATGAGCACCATCCAATCAGACAGACCTTGAGCAATTTTGCCAAGAACAATGGGCAAAAATATCAGGATCCGGTAAGGAAGCAACACTGTCTTACTCAACTTACCTCCACCCACACCAATCAAATTATTTTATATGCAAGAATAAACAAAATTAATACTTCATGGAGGGGGGCATGGTGGCGTAGTGGTTAGCACATTTGCCTCTTACCTCCAGGATTGGGGGTTTGATTCCTGCCTCTGCCCTGTGTGCATGGAGCTTGCATGTTCTATCTGTACTTCAGGGCTTTACTCCTGGTACTCAGCTTTCCTCCCTCAGTCTAAAGACATGCTGTAGGCTGATTGGCATTTCCAAATTTTCCATAGCGTGAATGTTTGTGTGTGATTGTGTCCTGCGATGGGTTGGTACCCCGCCAACCCGCTTCTATAAGCGGTATAGAAAATGGATGGATGGATGGATGGAATATTTCATGGACGATTTTGGATGAGAGAACAGTTTAATAAAAAATACTATATACACAACTGAGCAAAAACTATATACACAACAAATTAAACATAAAAAATGAACCTGCATCACTTTCACTTGGTTCTATTGCTGACAGCAGCCCAAAAGATTATAGCACCTAGACTGTTTAGCTTGGTGAAAGGTTTGAGCCCAGGAAAATAATTTCTTCATTGGTTATTATCATGTGAGTTGCTATGCTTCGGAAAAGACCTGTAGGTGACTGACATTTTGAACACTGGAGCTGTAATTAAAGTCAAGAGGCTATTGTTGTCTTAGCTAGTAATAATGAGCTATCAAGTTAACATGTGTTAGCCTAACACTCCTTACTCTAAGTACTACCTAGCTAGCTAGTTGGCTGCTAACTTTTTCCATTCCAATTACATCAAGAACCCGAAGCAAGAGAGCAGACAAAAAAAAATCTAATTAATTAGCATTAAGTTCTTACCAGGGTTTTGAGTCTATTTCTGCTCTTCTTCCCTTCTTTTTGTGCTTTTCTCCTTCATATAGATATGAACCTTTTATGATCAGGACATGTTCATGATTTTCTGACATTATTTACATGATTTATGTAATTTATTTATACATACATGTCAAAATCTATTCTTTTTTACACCACATGGGGACCCCTTTGCAACTGCTTGTTTCAACAATTGCAACAATTTCACCAAATGACAGTAATGTGAGCATATGTACTTCAAAAATCGTGAGGCCCTGGTAGTCCAGGTGCCCTAAATGTCTGCCTATGCCGCTTCTACCAGCTCTGGACACATATACCAAGGTGATAAAAAGGTGATTTACCAAGGACTGATCGAGAGGGTGAATATTTATGCACCTAACAATTGCTTTTGTAATTTACTTAACAATAAAATACCTATGTACAGACATATTGTAACAATAGAGACTCAGAAAAAGTGTGAGAACCCCATTTCATAAGTTTATTTAAAAAATAAAAACAGACAGTCCACAATCCAAACTCGATTAACCAATCCAAAGCCCAAATACTAATATGAACAGTTACATCGGTCAATTGGAGATCCAAGAGACAGAATACCATGATAGCAAAGGTCATAAACCATACAGGCAATAAAGCACATCTCAGAACTTATGCAAAACACTAAGAATCAGTAAGTCCATGAACCAGGAAGAACCAGGATGTGATCTAATAGTGAGTGTGTGTCAGAGGTTGGGATAGAAGTCAGGAGTGCAACATCTACTAACAGGGAGGGGGGATTTCCATTATCCCTGTTACACATATTGTTTAATTAAATGGTAAAAATCCCAATTATGTCCATTTCAATTCCAGGTTGTAGTTGTACAAAATGTGGAAAAAGTTAAAGGTGCTAAAGATATTGTGATATTTCCATCTTTGGATATTTCTATGTTGTGTTCCAATTGTCTTTTGGTTTTTAAACCTAGACTATTGTAATGACTATTGTTATTCTAATTACCCATACAGTTTCTATTATAATCATGGATTTGATTGTAATGATAATATCTATGTGTTTCAACCCAAGCCATGGATTTGAACCATAGGCTTTAAAACCCTTCACACTCATTACTTTGGCACTGTTACTTATTAAACCTCTTCTGGATCATCAGAGATACAATAAAATATCGAGCACCACCCATTACAAGCTATCTAACCTGTATGTTGTCATAAGGAAAGCAAATATCATCAGACGGTACCACTTTCATGTCCTCTATCAAGAACTTCAGGCATGTTCAGTATGTTGCTAATAAAGCCTAAATAAAGATAATAAAGACAAGACAAACATTCACACTGCTACTCTTATCAACAATAATGGAAATCTACACCCCAACTGACTATTCATATCAGACTTATTTGCTTATTTTACCATACTAAAACTACAAAAAAAACAAAACAAAACACACACAAAACGTTTACACAATGTTTAAATGTATACATTATACATTACACAAGTGAAACACCTGTTTTCTGACTTTACATGGCCTATAATGCAATCAGTTATAAACCTAACTACCAGAAGTGTATAAATGTAATAATGGCATGTAAAGTGTAAAGTACTCACTACAGTAGCTGTCATTTACTGTCAGTTGTGTTAGCATTTTTGTGTGGACTATAGACAGGTTTACATATTTCCAAACACTCACCAGTCCATCCAAAGATGACCAGTATTCATCTTTTATTTGATATTGACAAATTATGATAATTTACTACAGCGTGATTTTGTAAATGTATAAAACTTTACGTCCTGAAATGAACCCACCATTGGTTCTCTGCAGGCCACTTGAATTTTACTCATTTTAACTTTGGCAAACCATGGCTTCATTGAGCTCGCTCTCTACGCAGGGACATTGTCATGCTGGAGCAGGTTTGTGGGCCTCTTAATTCCAGTGAAGGGAAATTGTAATACTACAGCATACAATGACATTCTATACAATTCTGTGCTTTCAGTTTAAAGAAGAACCACAGATGGATGTCAGGTCTCCACATACTATTGGCCATATAATGTATTAACTTGTGATATCAAAATATGTTTGTTGTCACACCGCATTAAAAAATAACCACCATGTAACCTGAGACCAGGTAATACTCCTCAAAGTGTGTTATTCTTAGTATCCTGCATAATACAGCTAAGAATCTTACCAAAGGCTGTTACTGCTGTGGTGAGAATAAGAAGTAAAACCACTTCAGTCTGACGAGCCATAGTTCACGCACTACAAGAAAAGCATGGCGTGTTAATAAATAAGAATTAAATATTTTATATCTCATCAAAATTCCACTTACATCTAATCAGTCTAGGGCAACCTATTCTGTGAAAAGAGTCCGAATTTCTGACGTCTACCTCACGATTTTGATTTAGATATGAGAGAATTAACCATGCATATTATGGAACAAAATCATATAGTATTACTCCTTATAAACGCCTTTAAAAGCATTCCGTAATATCCTGAGGTCATACACAGACCCAGCATTAAATGTAAAAAAAGAAAAGAAAAAGAAAAGGACAAAAATTCTATTTTGAATGAGTTGAGATTTATAGTCACTATTTTTCAGTAAGGATGAGTTAATACGCATCAAAGCAGCAGAACAAAAACATCTTGAGGTCTGATTGGGCTATCAGAAGCAAAAATAAATAACACATTTGATAGCAGATACAAAAAGTAAATAGACTCTCTAAAAGGTTTCATGCCTAGCCAAACCCCCCCCCCACAAAATGTAGTCTCTTATTGAGGGGTTGATTGACCACCAAATATCTATAAGTCCTAAACTATTGGCACAGGATGTCACCTCAATGCCGGAACCTTTGTTGCTTCCTACTCCTGGTAACATAGAGGGGCCTACAAACGTGGTCATTCTGATTGCACACACCTGGACTCAATTACTCGATCACTATCCGCAGTATTTAAGGACTCACTTCAACTATGCACTTTGTGAAGTATATGCTCAGTGTCCTGTATATGCAAAACCAAGCATTGTTATTCTGGTTATGATTACAGTTCTGGTTATTTGGTTTATGTCTTTGTCTTTTGCCCATCTCATTCTGTTTTCACATCACCTGACATCTGCCTGTACTCTGACTTGATTCCGCTGAACGTTTTTTAATGCCCCCCCCGTTTCACAGTAAAGACTCACCATTGCCGCCGTCTGACACAGGATTGCAGAACACTTGTTGCCGGCCCTTGTTCTTTTGATATCAAGATGTATCGAGAGATGGATATCAAACAACGTTAAAATCCCCACCCATGATGAGCAATCAATCAGTTCTAGCATCTTTGTGGTGATTGTGCCATAAAACGTTTTGGTTAAATGCCCAGTATCGATGTTTCGGCTATAAGACACATAAAAACAGCTACTGTACAAAGCAGATAAAGCACAAAGTAGCATGATAAGTTCATTCCACAAAGTTATGATTATAAGTTGAAACTACTCAGTAAACGTCCAACTATATGAGCAATAACAATAAAAGTAATAATAAAAAAAACACCCTATGATATTTTACAAAAATACTTTTTTACAGTAGGGTCCATCAACAATCATTTTGGTGAAAAATACATTTTGTCCATAACAATATTCAGATTCTATTACTGCCCTGTGAGGAACTAGTGTATTCCCATTTCATGCCCAGTGTTCCTGGGATAGGCTCCGGACCCACTGCAACCCTAGCAAGGACGAAGTGGCTACTTGGCATGGGAAAATGGGAGAACTGGTAATGTACAAATTATTCAGTACCTGAACATGCATGTTGCACTATTGCAAGATTGATTTTGAGAAAACAATTAAACATCAGAAAGCAGGTCCTGAAGTGGTTTGGGCCTTCAAATAATCAAAGTAATGTTTTTGTTTAATTTGAAACTATAACTATAAACAAGGTAATCAAAGCAAGTATATCATCTACCTAAGAAAAATATGCCTAGAAACTGCAGCTGGACATCAATACCAGTCATGTTATTGTCATCCATCTTTACTGCTCCAAAACTCAAACATGGTGTTTTCCAAACTGGTGTTTGTTAACATTTTTGCCAGACCTGTAAGTAGCAGATCAGTGCATCTCATAAGCAAGGCACATCTGGAAGTAATATAGACCTCAAAATTCCCTCAAAATATATTTCAGTGACACTTCAGTACAGTA
The DNA here is from genome assembly GCF_001660625.3 of Ictalurus punctatus. NCBI lineage: Eukaryota > Metazoa > Chordata > Actinopteri > Siluriformes > Ictaluridae > Ictalurus > Ictalurus punctatus. The sequence goes on from NC_030422.2 coordinate 28,809,818, forward strand.
CAGTATCTGACTATAGAAATATTATTAAATATTATACTTCTCAGACCCCTGGTGTCCCTAGAACCCACTTTTTGAACCAGTGCCTTAAGGGTTCTTTGGAAGGTTGTGATGAAAGTATTCTTTTTGGAGTTTTTTCCTGAAGAGGAAACCATTTATTGTGTGATCCTACGTGCAGGATCAGTGCATGAGCTAGATGTATTTATTTTTCTGAGAGTGTATGTAAAAATGACACCAAAATGCTACCAATTAATGAAATACATTTTATTTTATTTTATTTTTTTTTTTGTTTGTTTTTTTTTTTAAAGATTTTTTTCTTGCTTTATTTATGGTAATTTGCCACAGTGATTTTTTTTTTTTTTTTTTTGTAAATCCATTAGTGACAAGGAAAACCTTTCCAATATTGTATTAAAGTTGGTAAGGTGAAGCTGGGAGCATTTCACTTAATACTCTTGGCACACACAAAGGCATAGCTGTAATGACACGGAATGTCATTCCAGTTCTTACTGCCTGCAGACAAGGAGGAAATATGAATATATATTATACATGGCATGACAATTGAATTAAAATGAATCACCAAACCAAAAATATAAAGCATAGTGAAATACACAGTGAAATAAGGAAACACAGTGAAATAAGGAAGTTTCTACTCACTGCTCCAGTCAATATGCACACAGCACTCTCCGAATAGAAAATTGGGTTCATATGGATTCCACTTGGTGAAAGTCAATTTGGTGCCATCAGACCAAAAAAAGTTATTTGTCTGAAAGGATGAACAGTGAAAATCACAAGGTCTAATATTCTATTACAATTGTGAGTTTCTTCATTTGACCATGTGTAAGTCAGTAAATCAAGCACTACACAGTTATATGATTACCTGCTCACATATTTGACTGAGATCAGGGAGTGTTTGATTCTTAGCGAACCTTCTGACAGCCACTGAGGCCGATCCATGTTGGATTCTCCCGGGGGTCATGAGTACGGATAAGAGCCTTAACCCACTGATGTTCATTTTCGCTGTGTATTGAGACCAAGTGTGCATCGAGATCCAGACAGTGTTTCTAGAAAAAAAAGAGCTGTAGCATCACTGCATGTTCATTAATGCAGTTATTATGCACAATTATACATATTGTAAGGAAACGTCAATGGTACTGTGTAAATCATTAATAATTTTAATTTTAAAACAGGTGGTAAAACTTCAGTAAATGTAACTGTCTAGGCAAGTAGATATAGATCAAGCAAACAGCAGATTTAGACTAAGGCACTAAATTATCCATCCTTTTTAATATAAACAATTTAATTTGCTGTCCTGTGCTATTACTGTTCATGGCCTTTAATCTAATTTATCCCATTTATATCTCATAGCCTTATATCACATTTAACTGTATGTTGAATATCCATGATATGCTTGTATATAGTTATATAGATATACAGTTGAAATGAAATGAATTGAAGAGTATTTCTGAATAAATTGAACCTGAAATGTGATCAGATCTTCATCTAAGTCCTAAAACTAGATAAATTGCACCAAATTAAACAAATTATGCAAAAACATTATTTATTTATTGAGCAAAATTATTCAACAATAAATATCTTTTTCAGAAAAAGTATGTGAACCTCTAGGAGTATGAGTTAAGTAAAAGGGTTAATTGAAGTTATCTGTTCCAGTCAAGGGGAAGGCATTCAAGTGTGAGTTTAGAAGGCCCTCCTATGTTCCAAGAACATAACCTAGGGTCTTTATGGAAGTGTGCCATGCTTCGATCAAAGGAGATTCCTGAGGACCTCAGAAAAAGAGTTGTTGATGCTCATCAGGCTTGAAAAGGTTATAAAACCATCTCTAAAGAGTTTGGCCTCCAATGATATACAAATGTAGGAAATTCAGCACCACTGTCACTCTGTCAAGAATTGGCCCTGTAGCAAAAATCACAACAAGGGCACAGCAATTAATATTATGCGAAATCACAAAGAACCCCAGGGTAACATCAAAGAACCTACAGGCCAGTCTTGCATTGACTAATGTCAATGTTCACAAGTCCACCATCAGGCAAACACTGAACAAGAACATTATGCATGGCAGGATAGCAAGGAGGAAGCCACTACTCTCCACAAAAAACACTGTGGCCCAACTGAAGCTTGCTCAAGACCGATGTGATCAAACAACAGAAACAAACTGTTCTTGGTAAGATGACTAAGACTAACTGAAATGAGATTCATAGTTAGCAACAAGTGAAGAAACAGCTGAAGTACAGGCCAAATATAGAGCGCATCATATGATTTGACCTCTGTGCCATGTCCATACAAACAGGCATGTAATGAGTTTGTAAGCCATGAGGGAGAAACCAGGATATAATTGAGCATATTAATAGTATGTAGGAATTTTTTAAGTTTGGACGCTTCTGGGAAGGTTCACTACTGTGACAAGTTTTTTCCATTTGGAAATAATGGCTCTCACTGTGGTCCTTTGGAGTCCCAGAGCCTTTGAAATAGCTTTGTAACCCTTGCCAGACTGATGTATTTTAATCACCTTCTTCCTCATCAACTGACTAAGCAAGTAGATACAGACTGAGCAGATATAGTAGATGTAGACCAAGACACTAAATTATTCATCCATTTTAATATAAATGATTTAATTCTCTGTCCTGTGATATTTCTGTTAGCAACCTTTTATCTCATTTATCACATTTATATCTCAAAGCCTTATAGTATATTTAACTGTATGTTTAATACCCATTCCACCACTGATATGCTAATAAATAAGACTTTTATCAAATTTCTTACTCTTGTGTCAAGACAGCAAATGTGAATACAGTTGAAATGAATTGAAGCCCAGTCCATAAGGGTGGCCTGATATATAAATCAACGTCTGCCATAGTGCACCCAGCCAAATGGACATTGCTGTTTAATTGATGCTTCAGTAATGATGAAAATATGTGCAATTAATAAATATTATATATAATTCAGTAATGATATATTTAGGCCAAGATTTGTAGAGATCTACACTATATGGTCAAAGTATATGGACATCTGACAATCACACCCATATGTGGTTCTTCCCCAAAATTGTTGCCACAGTCGTTTAAGTACACCATTGTCTAGAATGTAGCATTACATTTTCCCTTCACTGTAACTAAGGAGCCTAAACCTGTTCCAGCATGACAATGCCCCTCTGCACAAGGTGAGCTCCATGAGGACATGGTTTGTCAAAGTTGGAGTGGAAGAACTCAAGTCGCCTTCACAGAGCCTGGACTTCATCTTTAATTTATTTATTCATTTTCACATGATTCATTTACGTGTGATTCATTTACATGTGATTCATTTTCATATGATTCATTTACATGTGATTCAATTTCATGTCATTCATATTCAAGTGATTCATTTTCATGTGATTCATTTACGTATGATTCATTTGCATGTGATTCATTTACTAATTTGCTTCTCTTTAAATACAGTTTTTAAACTGTGATATTACAAAGGTCTGTCCAGATTATTACTTGCTACACTGTATGAGATAACCCCAGTAAAATTGCCTGAATTCTATAATATAATTTGTTCACCATGTTAGGTTTAAATCCTCTAAAAACAGATTCGCAATTAAATAACATTACTCGGTTCCAATTCACATCCTTCAAAGCATTGGCATGTTCTGCTTACTCTCACAATCCACCAAACACCCACAAACCCAAAGTCTCCATGAACAAATGAGACAGCAGTGTATCCTACAAAAAACGAACGTTGTCCATAATGTGAAAACAACTCGGAGAGTAAGCTGAACTAAGCAACAAAATTACCAAGACAAAAAGTTCCAGTAAGAGGAAAATCCCCTACTGACTTCAAGTCTGATAAACAGTCTGCACACAATAATAAATATAATGTCCTTACCTTTTAAAGACTTGTAACAAATAATATAACAGTGTAGCACCTAAAGCCGAGGAGATAACACTAATAAAATTAAATAAACAGAAACTCTAACCTGGTCAGAGCATCAAACAGAGAAGCACATTAATACAGAAGTAAATTTTAAGAGGAGTGAGTCCACAAAATCTAGGTGGAGTAATGCAACGACAATATCTTTAATAAAAATCCGAACTGTAGAGCTGGAAGACCAAGTGCAATAAAATAAAAATAAAAGAAGAGCGAAAAAAGCTCTGCTGTGTAAGTGATGCAGTTCACCCCGATATCAAGAGATTAACATAGTCTCCTGCTTCCTCCGCTGAAATAAAGTCCTTCTGATCACCGTTATATGTAATGCGAAGCCGAGCTGGATGAAGTATTCCACAGCGAGCGCCCTCAATACCACGAAGTTGACGCCGAACCTCGTTAAATGTTGCCCGAGCCCGGGCTATCTTGGTTGTGTAGTCAGGGAAAACGGAGATGGTCAAATCCCTCGCTTTAATCCGTTGGAGCTCTCTCACATGGCGTAAAATGTCAACACAGTCACTGTGATGGTGGAATCTGCACACAATAGCTCGTGGTTGTTCACCAGGCTTGGGCTTCGGCTGAAGGGTCCTGTGGGACCGGTCCAAAACTGGCTCCTTCTTCAGACCAAACAAGAAACAACTGGCTCCTTCTTCAGACCAAACAAGTTGTACATGTGTCAGCGCCCTCTGGAACTCCAACTATCCTCACGTTATTGCGATATGACCTTGACTCCAAATCCTCACATTTATTCTCTAATTGAGTCATGGTCGCAGTGAGAGACTCGATAGTAGTCTTCATATGATCTATGTCATCGGTGCAACCGGAGAGCGTGTGGTCCATTTCCCCTATGGTAGCCTCGGTAGCAACTTTATCACTAGCCAGCTGAGTTTTCACGGCCTGCAGGTCAAGCTGGATAGTAAACAGCGCTTCCCCAAGAGTCTTCTGGTGCTCCTGGAGCTCCTTTTTTAAAAATATCGGCGATGTCCATCCTCAGTAAAGCCAGCAACTCAAACCTGAGTGCGGCGAAGTCAGGGTCACCTGACTGAATCCATAAAAAAAATAAAGCTAGTGATATTTCTATGTGGAAATATGCACCTTTTAGATCTATCGTCACAAACCAGTCCTCAAACTGAATTTGTGGAACAATAAGTTCCATCTTGAACCTGTATGTCCGAAGAGTACAGTTCAGAGGACGCAGATCTAAAATTGCCCGCAGACCCGGAAATAACGGCTGTAAAAACCCCCCTCCCTTAGGGAACGGGGTACATGTTCTATGGCCCCTTTGTCCAAGAGGGATCGTACTTCCTGTGATAACGTCGGGCTCTGGTCTGTGCTGACTACTGTGGTGGGCACACCTCTGAACTGGGGGTGGGTGTCGCGCTATAAACTGGACCTGGTAACCTTTTTCTAAGGTAGACAGAACCCACGGAGACTCAATTGGCAGCAGTTTCCATGCTGCCAGACAGACTTTTAGTGATGTTAACTATTCCACATTCTATTGGAGGGAAAGCATCAGATTTTCATTGTCCTGTGACAGCTCGCTGACCAGAGAACACTGAAAACTTGGGACAGCCTTGGTTAGGGAGGCCCTACAGTAGCACTGGCGGCTAACTTCCCTAACATCCTCATGTGCTCTGACACAGCCCCTCAGGACCGCTCTTCTTTGTCTGCTTGGCCTTCATGACCATTCTCAGATAGACCAAGTAGCAGGCCACGACTGGGGCTGCCCGGATCCCCTGGCTGTCAGCGGGGGTTGGCGGGCTGCCATACTCACCTTCTGCGTCTTCCTCGCACTAGCGCTGGCCTGGGCTCCACTGGTGGATGCCCGGGTGAACTTGACACAAAAGGGTTGGAACTGGCTGAATGCCGACATATGTTGAGCTCATTCAGCAGGTCTACTTGGTAGGCCTGCAACACTGTCATTGTCTGCAGTGACCCACGATCAAGACTACTACTGCATAGGCCCTGCCCACCAATGTCACAGTGGCCTTACACGGTGGCTTGGATGGCAAAGTGACCCACAAGCACCTCCTCCACCTTCAGCATAGCTAAATAGCCATTCCCCACAATAGTCGAATAAGCCAACACCGTGGGGTTATAAATACGGCTTATGCATGGTTTCCCCCCAGAAGCCTGATATTTTGTCATGTACTTCTGGAAGAAAGGGGAGTTTTCTGCAGTGTGAGGGATTTACTTTCACTGGGGAGAAAAAACCTTATCTAGCCTTAATAATCACTTCAAGTAGCTCTTTATATGCTGCTCTCAATTTTTAGTACACCATTCTGGCTCCTCAGAGTCAGAGAGGAATTATTACTATTATTTTTGTGTTTTTTTTTTTTGTTTGTTTGTTTTTGGCTTTCCATAGTGGAAGGAGGAGTTGCGACGTAAGCTCCAAAATCCAGCGGACAGCCGGACCCGGAAGACAGAACAAGAGATAGAGCAGCGCTCGTCTCCGGCTCTTCTCCTGGATCCATAAAAGATCCCCCGGACCTGAGACAGCTAGCTGCCTCGGCAGCGGGCAGCCCAGATCCGCGAGGCTCTGAAACCCAACTCGCTTTGGCTTCCGAGAAGACAGCGAGTCAGGAGCAGAGCTGCCTAATGTAGGCATTACAATGCACAGCAGACCTTTTGAGGGCTATCGTCGCATACTCCAAGCCTAGACACTTCACACAGAAAGTGTGCACTCATTGTGATGAAACGGGAGCAAGGCGTAACACACTTCCTGAATTCTCTCACTCATATTTTTCTTTCTCGCTCATGCCTTTTTTCTTCTCTTTTTTAAGGGGATATAAAAGTCCAGAGATTTTGAGAAAAGATAGAGAGGAAATGAAGCGTCTTTCTGTTTCTTTACACAAACAACCGACATGCAGTCTTTCGCTTGTTACAACCCGTTATTTTGGGACGGGAAGTTTTGTGTGCTGTGACATTTTGTGTGCAGGTCTGAACTCCCTCCCAGACATTCCATTCTGCCCTAGCCTGCCTTGCTCCCGCCTCCCTGGATGACCTCACTGATTGGCGGCCATTTTTAAAGATGAAGACGGAGTGAGAAGTGCTGGGATGTTGGAGGTGTTTGGTGATTTGGTGTTAGGAGATTGTTTGATTTGTGTTCTTGCCCTTGTAGCTAAATTCTGTATTTTGACTGTTGTTCTGGTTTTGACTTTGGTTATCCCTATATCTGGTTTGTGTATTCTCTTCACTTGTGTACATATATACATATATATATATATATATATATATATATATATATATATATATATATATATATATATATATATATATATATATATTGTCGCGACGGGCAGAGAGCCGGCGCACACAAGAGGGAAATCGCTCCTTCTCCAACTGCCGCACCGGCACGACGTGGGCAGCTTCCTGCCGAACATTCCGCCAGCCGGAACGACCGCCGCGGCAGGGCGGGACTGACGCGACTCCGGCCAGCGATTGGCGGACCCAACGGGGAAATCCCACCACTCAGGCGACGGCGGAGGAGGATAAAAGGGCGCGCTTCCGGCCGGGAAGGGGAAGAGAATATCGTAGCGTCAAGACGGACTCCGTGCGTGTTGGCAGCGATTCGCAATCTCCGATCACGACGGTAACCTCACGCCCCACGCTAATCTCTCTCTCTCTCTCTCTCTCTCTCTCTCTCTCCCTCTCTCCAGGAGGTACAAGCGCGGACGAGACCGCCGGGTAGTGAGAGTCGCACATACGGAGGACGCCGGCCCGGGAAAACCCCCGCCCCGCCTCGGGAATCCTGCCTCCGCCACGAGTAGACACCGCCGGCCGTCACGCCTCCACAAAACCCCGCACGCATTCACTTATAACCCACTCACCTCACCCTAGCCACAATAAGCCACTGTTTGCGAACATCCTTCTGTCTCCTGTGGGTCTGTACGCCGCCCTTCCCCGGGCTAATCCCTCACAACTGGTGGAGGATGCAGGCATAGTACAGACCCGCCTACCACACACAAAAAAAAAAAAAAAAAAATTATAAATAAACCCGCGAGAGAGAGAGAGAGAAAAAAAAAAAAAAAAAAAAGGGGAACCCCACAAAATGGACCACACCCTGCAACACCTGCTGGAGACCAGCCTCCAGCAGCACGCTGTGACACAGCAGCTCGCCGAGAGCCTTCAGGTCGCCACACAGACACTGATCGCCATGAGGACTGAGACCCCCGCCGCCTCCGTGCCTCTCCCCGACGCAAGCAGCGAGATCCGCCGCCTACTACCCCCCCTTGGCCCCGAAGAGGACCTCGAGGCATACTTCGAGACCTTCGAGAGTATCGCCCGCCGGGAGGGGTGGGACTGTGACGACTGGCCCCGTGCCCTTGGTCCCCTGCTCACGGGAGAGGCCCGAACAGCCTACTATGCCCTCGAGCCGGAGGAGGCCGCAGACTACCTGGCGATGAAGGAGGGAGTCCTGGCGTGGTGTGGCCGAACCCCTGGCCAGGCAGCTACTGAATTCCATCGTTGGGTTTATCGATCAGGTGCCCGACCACGTTGCCAGATGAACGCCCTCATCCGGATCACCAAACGATGGCTCCGACCGGATCGGCATACCGCCTCGGAGGTGGCGGAGAAGGTGGTGGTCGACCGTTTCCTGAGAGCGCTACCCCGGGCAGAGAGACAGGCCGTGGGGGCCCACGCCCCAACTACGCCCCAGGAACTCCTGACTGCCCTGGAGCGAACCTTGGCCACCCTGGAGCTCGACTCCGGGGAGCAGCAGCACCTCGATCGGCCCCTGGGTGCCCAGGGCCCCCGGTCCGATAGCCAGACCCGGCCCCGCATCTGGAGGAACCCCCAGAGGGTGCCCACTTGTGAACACCCCCGAGACGAGCCCATGCCTACAGAGCCGGAGAGGGAAGCCGCCCGGCTGCTTACAAAACCATGGCTGGCAGGCTGCGCCCTCCATCAGCAGCAACCACTGGAGACGCCATCTGTGACGGTGTGGGTCGAAGGGAGACCGGTAACCGCCCTACTGGACACCGGGAGCACGGTGACCCTTGCCCAACCCTCCATCCTGCCTGAGGGGCGCCGCCCAAGCGGGACGCTTACCGTGACCTGCGTCCATGGGGACACCTGGGAGGTCCCCTCAGCTGAGGTCCAGATCCGGAGCGAAGCCGGCACCTGGCCCCTCCAGGTCGAAATCATCCCCGAACTCCCCGAGCCCCTCCTCCTGGGACGAGACTGGCCAGGATTCCGGGTGGTACCGAGAGCCGAGCCCCGGAGATCACGGCGGCGGGGGAAGGGGATCCCAGCCTGGCCGGCCTACCTGGCCCAGGACGACGGAGAGGCCACCTCAGAAGGTAAGACCCCCCAAACTACTAACCCTCTGTCGTCTGTCTTTCCCCAGGTAAACCGGGAGGGGAAGTTCGGCCGGGAGCAGAAGGAGGATGACTGACAGAAGCACTGCTGGGCCCAGGTACGGGTGATAGAGGGGGTCGACCAGAGTCCAGACCTGAGGCTCCCCACATCGTACTTCCTCGTCCGAGGGGGGCTCCTGTACCAACGGGCCTGCTGCCGCGGGGAGCAGGTGGACCTACTGGTGGTGCCCCGAGCCAAGACAGCCGTCTTATTACACCTATCCCACACCCATCCCCTCGGCGGCCACCTGGGGGCCCGAAATACCCTGGAGAAACTGCGGGACCGCTTCGTGTGGCCCGGGATGGACGCGGAGGTCCGGGCCTTTTGCCAACAGTGCCCGCAGTGCCAACGCATGGCCCCGCGGAGGCCCCCGCCGGCGCACCTGATCCCCCTGCCCATTATCGGCGTCCCGTTTGAGCGAGTGGGCATGGATCTCTTGGGGCCCCTACCCAAGTCTGCCCGGGGCCATGAATACATCCTGGTCCTGGTCGACTACGCCACTCGGTACCCTGAGGCGGTGCCGCTCCGCAAGGCCACCTCGCAAAACATCGCCAGGGAGCTGGTACTCCTCTTCAGTCGAGTGGGGATCCCCAAGGACGTGCTGACCGACCAAGGTACGCCTTTTGTCTCGAAGCTAATGGCGGATTTGTGTCGTCTGTTACAGGTGAAGCACCTCCGGACGTCCGTCTACCACCCCCAAACCGACGGGCTTGTTGAGAGGTTCAATCAGACCCTCAAGTGGATGCTGCGCCGGGTGGTGGACGAGGAGGGGAGGAACTGGGACCTCCTCCTCCCCTACGTACTCTTCGCCGTTCGGGAGTGCCCCCAGGCGTCCACGGGCTTCACGCCCTTCGAGCTCCTGCTCGGGCGGCGGCCGCGGGGATTATTGGATGTAGCCCGCGAAGCCTGGGAAGAGCAACCATCCCCCTTCCGCTCTGTCATCGAGTATGTGCAGGACATGCAAGCAAGGATTGACAGGGTGGGCCCCATCGTCCGGGAGCACATGCTGGCGGCGCAGGAGGAGCAGAAGAAGGTATACAACCGCCCCGCACAGCCCCGGGAATTCCAGCCGGGGGACCGGGTCCTCCTGTTAGTGCCCAGCAGCGCCTGCAAGTTCCTCGCCCGGTGGCAAGGTCCATATACTGTCCTCGAGCGCCGGGGCCCAGTCAACTACCGCCTACAGCAGCCCGGTAGGCCGAAGGACGAGAAGCTATACCATGTAAACCTGCTGAAAAAGTGGGTGGAACCAACCCCGGTGGTGTCGGCGTTCGCAGCTCAGGGTACCTTGGTCGGCTTCGGGGAGGACCTCACCCCCGCCCAAAGACAGGAGCTTACCGAGCTGATTGACCAGTTTGCAGATGTGTTTTCGGCTTCCCTGGGAATGACTCAGCTGGTCCAGCATGAAATCAAGACTCCTCCCGGTGTAGTGGTGAGACAAAGGCCATACCGTGTCCCCGAGGCCCGGTGCCAGGCCATCGAGGAGGAAGTCAGTCGCATGCTGCGGGACCACATCATCGAGGAGTCCAGCAGCCCCTGGTCCAGCCCCATCGCCGTCGTGCCGAAGGCCGATGGGAGCATGAGGCTATGCAATGACTTCTGGAGGGTGAACCACGTGTCGGAGTTTGACAGCTACCCCCTCCCCAGAGTGGACGACCTGATCGAGAGGCTGGGGAGAGCCCGATTCATATCGACCCTGGACCTCACCAAAGGCTATTGGCAAGTGGCGCTCGCACCGGAGGCAAGGCCCAAGACAGCCTTTAGCACGGCCACCGGCCACTGGCAGTACCGGGTTCTCCCCTTTGGGCTGCACGGGGCGCCCGCCACGTTCCAGCGGCTAATGGACATCCTCCTGCGACCCCACCGGCAGTTTGCAGCGGCCTACCTGGACGACATGGTCATACACTCCTCCACCTGGGCTGACCACCTGTTCCACCTCAGGGAGGTCCTGAAAGCCCTTCGGGAGGCCGGCCTGATGGCGAACTCAAAGAAATGCCACCTAGGGCTGACGGAAGCCCAGTACCTGGGATACTGCATCGGACGGGGAATGCTGAAGCCCCAACAAAAAAAGATCGAGGCTGTGAAGGACTACCCACGTCCGACATCGAAAAAACAGGTACGTGCCTTCTTGGGATTGGCGGGCTACTACCGCAGGTTCATGCCTAACTTTTCTGCTGTAGCCTCTCCCCTCTCAGACCTTACAAAGAAGGGCCAGCCAGACCAGGTGAGGTGGACAGCCGATGCAGAAAGGGCCTTCCAGGCCCTAAAAGAGGCCCTCACCAGCGCGCCGATACTCCGCAACCCGGGCTTTGACCTCCCGTTCACTGTACATACTGATGCTTCCGAGACCGGGCTGGGCGCCGTCCTCTCCCAGACCTTCGACGGGGAAGAACACCCAGTCCTCTACGTCAGCCGGAAGCTGTCCCCGGCCGAGAGGAAGTATGCGGCGGTCGAGCGGGAGGCACTAGCAATAAAATGGGCCATCGAGGAGCTGAGATACTATCTGGCGGGCAGGCACTTCGTCCTCATAACAGACCACGCCCCCCTGCAGTGGATGGCCAAGGCGAAGGACACCAACGCCCAGGTAACCCGCTGGGTCCTCGCCTTACAAGACTTCTCCTTTCAGGTTAAGCACCGGGCGGGGGCCCGCCATGGTAACGCGGATGGGCTCTCACGACGAGACGCCCTCTGGGCCCACCACCGAGCGGCAGTAGGCTCGGAGCTGAGTTGGGGTACTGTCGCGACGGGCAGAGAGCCGGCGCACACAAGAGGGAAATCGCTCCTTCTCCAACTGCCGCACCGGCACGACGTGGGCAGCTTCCTGCCGAACATTCCGCCAGCCGGAACGACCGCCGCGGCAGGGCGGGACTGACGCGACTCCGGCCAGCGATTGGCGGACCCAACGGGGAAATCCCACCACTCAGGCGATGGCGGAGGAGGATAAAAGGGCGCGCTTCCGGCCGGGAAGGGGAAGAGAATATCGTAGCGTCAAGACGGACTCCGTGCGTGTTGGCAGCGATTCGCAATCTCCGATCATGACGGTAACCTCACGGCCCACGCTAATCTCTCTCTCTCTCTCTCTCTCTCTCTCTCTCTCTCTCTCTCTCTCTCTCTCTCTCTCTCTCCCTCTCTCCAGGAGGTACAAGCGCGGACGAGACCGCCGGGTAGTGAGAGTCGCACATACGGAGGACGCCGGCCCGGGAAAACCCCCGCCCCGCCTCGGGAATCCCGCCTCCGCCACGAGTAGACTCCGCCGGCCGTCACGCCTCCACAAAACCCCGCACGCATCCACTTATAACCCACTCACCTCACCCTAGCCACAATAATCCACCGTTTGCGAACATCCTTCTGTCTCCTGTGGGTCTGTACGCCGCCCTTCTCCGGGCTAATCCCTCACAATATATATATGTATATATATATATATATATATATATATATTCACTTGGTTCACTGGCAGAGGTGTGGCTGCCATTTCTTTTGGGAGAGGGTTACTTTTGTCTCTATTTCTTGCTTAGGTAGTTAGGGAAGAATATTTGTATTTTGTTTTCTTTCCTTTTAGGTAAGCTAGCTACCTAATCATAGAATCCTTTTGTTTATTTTTTTGGCTTTGGCCCACCCTGAAGATACGCCTGTTTTGGTTAACTTGTATAGTTATATGTATAGATTGTCTGATATACCACAACCTTGTTGTGTTGTTATTCCTGGCTCCCTCATTTACTCTTTAAAGATCAATCAACTTGAATCCCGAGCTGGTTACTCTGTGCGACCCAACCTAGACTGGGCCGTAACACGCTGAAGGTAATAAAGGCTGATGGCGTAGTTCACAGGTGCCATATTTATATCACGGTTATATCGGGTTGCACGCGAGGGGTGCTCCCATAGTGTTATGCTAAACGCAACGTGGAGTTCTCTATGAAAGGGATAACTTCTTGCTTGATGTAACACACTACATCATCTGAACTGAATAAGTTATTATTGCATACATAAAATGTTCTGTGAAGATTCAAGGACATGGTAATATTAGGGCTGACAGATTACATGTTGAGTTGGAAATGTTTGGACATGTAAATGATTTAACACATTTAATGTTACTGCTGCTGTATATTCAGACTACATGGATTAAAGTCGAAAAGTATACTGAGGCAAAACTTCAACTGTACAGTGGACACTTAAGCCACACTTAAAAATGCATGAATTTCACTGCATTAGAAAACAGCATGTCAAACCAAGTGGCATTTATTTTAAAGAAAGATATCACAAGCAACCTTTTCAAGCAAAAATATTCCCCCCCAAAAAACAGATTATGTTTAAGAATATAAAAAGTATACATATACTGGTCATAATTAGATGAAAAACTATGTGTACACTCAGTAGTGACTTCATTAAACATCACAGATACAGTGTTGTGGTTTTTTTTGCCATCTTTGTTTCACACAAGGTCTTGACAATATCTGGGCATGGAATTATCCAGTTTCTGTAACAGTTTAATGGAAGATTCCTCAACGTTTCAACCAACAAAACTTTCAGTTCATTCACAACAGAACATCAACGATAGACAATTTCTTCTCCTCTGCATCCCATAGATGCTCTATAGGGTTTAGGTCAGGAAATTTGGAAATTTAGGCTAGAATTCTTCTCCTGGATTTCGCCACACAATCTCTCTACCATCAGATCCATCCAAGTTCAATTTTAATTAATCTGAAAATAAGGCAGTTCTCCAGAACCTGCTGTCTTTCTGTCCATGCTCTTTTGCAAATTTCACCCTTACTTTTTTATTCTTGAGGCTGATGAATGGTTTCTGCCCCATTACTTTCCCTCTGTACCCATGCTCGTTGATCCTGTTTTTAATAGTTTGTGTTCTTATTGTTTCTGGCAGTTCTCACTGACGTCTGAAGCAATCTGTTTCTCACCTGTTTTTTTTCTCTCTCTTGATTTTATTCACAATTATCCTGCGGAATCACCACATGGTGTAGTTCATCACATTCACCATGGATTAACTGTGACAACCAGGATAGTCTTAAGTGTCCGAATACTTTTTAGTCTAATCATGAGCAGTATACTGTGCTGCTAGAAAGTTTGTGAACCCTTTACAATTTTCTGTATTCTGCATAACCTTGACTTGATATGTGATTGGACCTAGAACTAGATAAGGAGAACCAAATTAAACAAATGATGCAAAAACATTATAGTTTCTACATTGATTTATTGAGCAAAATTATCCAAAATTGAATATCTTTGTCAGAAAAAGTATGTGAACCTTTAGTTAATTTAAAGGGGTTCTTGAAGTCAACTGTTTCAGTCAAGAGGATGGCAATCAAGCCTAAATTTAGCAGCTCACTGTTTAGTTCAGCACCACTGTTACTCTGGCAAGATGTGGTCATGCTGCAAAATTCACTCCAAATAATATTACAGGAAGTCACAAAAAACCTCAGGGTAACATTGAAGGACCTACAGGCCACTGTTGCACTGAGTAATGTCAAAATTCATGAGTCGACCATCTCAACCGTGAAGTATGGGGGTGGAAGTATCACAGCTCAGGGCTGCTTTGCTGCCTCGGTTCCTCAAGGCTCACTGTTAACTACAAATTCTGCAAATTCTAGCAGAATGTCGTGGTATCTGTCTGTGAAATGAAGCTTAATCATAACTGGGTCATGCTGTAAGTCACATGCTGTGGAAGGACCTAAAAAGAGCAGCTTGTGCAAGGAAGCCCACCAACATCACTGAGTTGAAGCAGTTGTATAAGGAGGAATGGGCCAACATTTCTCCAACCCATTGTGCAGGACTGATCACCAGTTAACAGAAACGTTTGGTCGAAAGGTTTTTTCTATATACAGTGATTTTTATTATGGGTGTAAAATTATTGCATATCATCTTCTATTGTTTGATGTGAGGCTAAACTAGACAAAATCACAAACACTTGTGAAACACACACGTCTACTGCATTTAGGCAGCCTTTCTCACCTGATTCCATCTGGGTTAAACAGAAGATATAAACTATGTGCTTCAGCCATGCCTCCTTTAGAATCACACCAGTGAAAGACTGAAAGGCTAATGTTTAATTAGCCACGTTTAGTTTAAATGTAAAGCACAGCTTTTGTTTTGGTATACACTGCTCAATAGAGTCTGAACAGATCACATTGTTCAGTCTCAGTTATTGCACGTTTATAATGTTGAATGTTTTAATCAATATCACATGATAAACTAAGATTCATATTCAGGCAATGCTTAATCTTCCTGCAAACAAAAATTGCATATTAACTTTTGTGTATCATTACACTCCTATTTCCATGTGCTAGTAATTGTTTATAATTGTACAAGGTCTTCTTGAGCTGTTTACTAGTGTGAGATTTATCCTAAAAAACATTCCCAAAGAGTTACAAATGTTCTTTTGTTGTTTGAAGTATCATGCATTATCATTCACAAATGATTTTTAAAAAAAGTTTCTGTAACTGCAGATATAAAACTAGGGAGATGTTTCCTGTGATATGGGCAACTGAAATAAACTGTGCTTGGTAAGATGACTAAGACTAACTGAAATGAGATTCATAAATGGCAACAAGTGAAGGGACGGGTGAAGTAGTGCTGTCGTTTGGTCACAGCTGTTATAAGATTATGACATAGTGGCTTAAGACCAATTACATGAAAATGTCTCTTTTCCATATAAACTGTGCTTATACTTACAATGACATTTATATAGCGCTTTTCTAGACACTCAAAGCGTTTTACATTGTATGGGGGTGGGGGGTGGGGGGGATCTCCTGAACTACCACTAATGTGTAGCATCCACCTGGATAATGCACCAGAACACCCACCACACACCAGCTATTAGTGGAGAGGAGAGCGTGATGTAGCCAATTCAGGGATAAGGATTATTAGAAGAGTATGATAGAGAAGGGCCAATGGGGGAATTTCACCAGGACAAGGGTATACCCCTACTCTTTTACCATATGTGTCCTGGGATTTTTAATGATCACAGAGAGTCAGGAGCTCGGATGGTTCAACATCTCATCCAAAAGACAGTGCTGTTATTACAGTATAGTATCCTGATCACTACTGGGGCATTAGGTCCCACACAGACCAGAGAGTGAGCACCCCCTGCTGGCCTCACTAACACCACTTCCAGCAGCAACCCTAATTTTCCCCAGCAGGTCTCCCACCCAGGTATTGGGCAAGCTCAAGCCTGCTTAGCTTCAGTGGGAAACCAGGGAATAACTGCAGGGAGATATGGCAATGGTGCAATGGTGTAATGGTGTAATGGTGCAATGGTGCAATGGTACAATGGTGCAGTGGTGCAATGGTGCAATGGTGCTGTTCTTAATGGAAAGGGGCGTGGATGAGATGGCTTTTTACTGCTTATCCAAATTGATCAGTTACAGAGAATGCATATGCTGATTTTAAAATACTTAGTTTCGACTTCTTTTTGATGTCATTCATTAATTCTGTTGCATCTGCCTTTCCCCCCTGACAAACAGCAATTTTACCTGTAGTTTGTTATTATTCATACCATTCTGTATAAAAACAAATGCAGAATGCACACTTTTTTCAGAACAGTTGGGAGGAATGATTCATTGCTTCAAAAAGCTAGCCCAAGATTTTCTTCTCAAGGAACAGTTAATTAGTTTTCTGTCATTTATTATTTCATTTATTGTCATTTATTTATTATTGCCATTATTTATTGTTAGCCATCTTGACATTTTTTTGGCAGACCTGTAACTAGCAGATCAGTGCATCTCATAAGCAAAGCACGTCTGTCTCAAAGTAGTTTAGACCTCAAATTTAATGCAGCCCTTTAAATCCTAAATAAATATCAGGGACACTTCAGTACAGTATCTGACTATATACATATTATTAAATATTATACTTCTCAGGCCCCTGGTGTCCCTAGAACCCATGTTGAGAACCAGTGCCTTAAGGGTTCCTTGGAAGGTTGCGATGAATGTATTCTTTTTGGAGCTTTTCCTGAAGAGGAAACCATTTATTGTGTGATCCTACGTGCAGGATCAGTGCATGAGCTAGATGTATTTATTGTTCTGAGAGTGCATTAAGAACGACACCAAAATGCTACCCATTAATGAAATTATTTTATTTTAATTTTTTTTTTGTATTTTTTTACTGCTCTAATTATGGTAAGTTGTCAGAAAATTATATTTTGGATATCCATTTGTGACAAGGAAAGCCTTTCTGACATTGTATTATAGCTGGGAGCATTTCAGTAAATACTCTTGGCACACACAAAGGCATTGTTCGAATAACACTGCATGTCATTCCAGTTCTTAGCAGCTGCAGACAAAGAAGAAATATATATGTATATTATACAAGGCATGACAACTGAATTAAAAATGAATCACCATACCAAAGTTATAAAAGATATATTCTAAACACAGTTACATAAGGAAGCTTCTACTCACAACCCCAGTTTGTATGTGCACAGCACTCTCCACGATCAAAATTGGGTTCATTTGGACTCCAACTGGTGTAAGTCAATTTGGTGCCATCAGACCAAAAAAAGTAATGTTTCTGAAAGGATGAACAGTGGAAAGAACATCAAATTGTGAGTTTCTTCATTTGACCATTTGTAAGTCAGTAAATCAAGCACTACACAGTTATATGATTCCCTGCTCACATATTTGAATGATATCAGGGAGTGTTTGATTCATAGCGAACCTTCTGACAGGCATTGAGGCCGATCCATGTTGGATTCTCCTGGGGGTCATGATAACGGATAACGGATTTAACCAGTTGATGTTCTTTTTCGCTGTGTATTGAGACCAAGTGTGCACCGAGATCCAGACAGCGTTTCTAGAAAAAGAAACAGTTGTAGCATCACTGCATGTTCATTAATGCAAGTTATTATGCACAATTATACATATTGTAAGGAAGCCTCCTTGGTTCTTTATAAATGAGTTTTCATGAATAATTGTAATTGTATATGCTAAAACAGGAGGTTTTTTTTTATATTTTATTTTGGTGGATCATTGCCAATCCATAGCCTACCAGTAGCAATGGTATTATTCCTAGAAATAATATCAGTTGCCAATTTTAAGTTCACCAAATTACAAAAAAAAAAAAAAAAAAAAAAAAAGAATCATGCTCCATAAATAGTATTGAACACATCTTAATAATGGGCTTAATTTTTACATAGACTGTTTAAAAAATTGTGCTGAGGGAGTTCACTTTTTTATGTCATTTGTTCTAGTTATATTCAAAACTACTGACATGAACTAGCATTGAAACCAGGATATAAAAGATGTGTATTATTTGTATATAATACCCATTCCACCACTGATGTGCTAATAAATAAGCATTTCATAACATTTCTCACTCTTCTGTAAAGACAAATGTGAACACAGGTTTAATGAAATGAATTGAACCTCGGCAGAAGCCCAGTCCGTTCTGGCCTGATACAAGAAGCAACGTCTCTCATATTTCACCCAGCCATTTGGACAGCATGTGGAACATTTGCTGTCTACGCGACGTTCTTTGGATTCTGACTCATTAGCATTAAAGAAAGAAAAAAAAAAAACTTGTCAATAAATTGTTTGAAATGAAGCTACTGAGCTGATGGTGGCTATATTTTAACAAGATGTGACAAGCGTGGGAGATCTATTAGATAACCATTAAATACTTTACTTGTAGCAAGCTTAGAACAGAGAAACCAATTGAATTACACCATTTTAGTCACTGGAAACCAAACATGGAGATGTTAATCTTTTCTTCAATCTTGGAATGGAGCATAAAGACATACTGGATTTACTGGTGTTGTCAAAACGATATACTGTTAGCTTGTGTCAGATTAATCATATTCTTAAATATGTTTTCATTCATTCCCACCAAATAATTAACTGCAGACCACATAACATAACAACAACATCAACATAATTTGTATCCATGAGATACTTTTATGTATTAAAGGTTGGCCAAAATATATTCATTCATGGCCTTAATTTGTGGCCACACTGAATTAACTCATGGCCTTGATATGTTAAATCATGGCCTGCATTAGGTTAGAAATTTGAATGAGTCCCACTCATGTTTACAAAGCTCCACCCCAAGAATCTACAGTGGCCCGTAGACTAGAGTGTCTATAAAATGACTGACATCCAAACACAAGCAGGTATTCCAGACAGGAACTTCTTTTTCCAAACAGTGACTTTATACACGTTTGCTAAGGCCATTACTTAACGCATTGGGGTTTTATTTATTTATTTATTTACTTCAAGGTTATTTGTACAAGGAATTTGTAAGGAATAAAAAATTAACTATTGCACCTTTAATACGTTAACTTGTGGCCGTATTATATTAACTTGTGGCATCAGTAATAAAAAAAAATGTGGTCACACCTTATTAAAAAATAACCACAATGTTACTTCACTGGCTTTGTATGTTTATAACTTCTGTAATAGGAAATATTTTTATTTATTTTTATTTTTTTTTAAATCGGTAAAGATGGTACTAATCAGGGATTCTTAATAGCATGCTGATCTGTGCAGGTATTTTGATTACCTTTCACGATCTGATCAAAATCAGCCGCTAGAAACCAGAAAAAGACAGAGAAATGTCAGTGCTGGTGGTCAGACATGACTAATCTACTGATGATTTTCAAGCTTTAATTTTAATTTTACCTGTCTCAGGATTCACCACATCAGCTAAAAATAAAATGGGTAAAGTCATCATTTTGGTAAATAACTTTCTCTACATTTCTTATACGTACAGATGACAAATTCTGATCTTCAAAGGCATTCATTTGATTAAAATCCCAGCATAGGAAACAAGTCATATTTTCACCAATAATATGATATTTTGTTAAACAAGCAAAAAGAAAAGCAAACAGCTGTATTATAACTATACTATCACCTACATTTTCTGCAGTGCCCATACTCCTACAAGTGAATCATTTTAGTTGTTTACATATCCTGATTAACAGGGAAGAATCTTACCAAAGACTGTTGCTGCTGTGGCGAGAATAAGAAGCAACATCACTTCAGTCTGACGAGCCATAGTTCTGGATTTTTCTGCACTGCAGGTAAAGCATGTTTGTTTTAATGTAATAATAAAAAAAATGTATATGTCGCACCTCACCAAAATTCCACTTACATTTAATCAGGAGTGTCTTCTTGCTTGGTGTAACACGCTGAGGCAAGCGGCGATGCTTATATAGTGATGCTGATAGAAACGTCATGTTTCCAAAGAATAATAACATCATTTATTCATCAGGATGACCATTTGAACTTGAATTTATGATTATTGCATATATAAAGATGATAGGACAAGGACATGGTGATATTTCGGCTGACAGATGGCATGCTGACTTGGAAATGTTTGGACTTGTACATGATTGAACACCTTCAAGGTTACATTCAGACTAATTAAAGATGAAGAATATAATATGAGGCAAAGCTACAACCATACAGTGCAACCAAAAGTATTTGGACACTTAAATATTTTGACACATACAAGTGCATGAATCTCACTGCATTAGAAAACAGCATGTCAAGTGCCAAAGCTACCACAGGTACACTTTTCCAGCAAAATAACAGTATTTCCCCCAAAACAGGTTGTTATTTGTAAGAATATAAAAAGAATAGATATGTTGGTCAGAATTAGACAAAAAAGTAGTTGGACACTCAGTAGTGGCACAGATAGATACAGTGTTTTAGGATCCTTTGTTCTGCAGAAGGTCTTGACAATAGGAATGGAATCAATCAGTTTCTGTAACAGTTGTGGTGGAAGTTTCCTCCACGTTTCAACCAAAAAAACTTTCAGTTCATCCACCCGAGAACAACTTGTCAACAACAATTGACAAGTTCTTCTCCGTTGCATCACATAGATGCTCTATAGCACTGGTCACTAACCCTCTTCCTTGAGATACACCTTCATGTAGGTTTCATTTAAAACTAAAATCTAACACACCTGTTTTATTTGATTAATGATTAGATGGTCAGGTGGGCACAATTATGGCTGGAGCTAAAGTCCTCATGAAGGCAGATCTCCAGGAACTGGGAACCACTGCTCTATGGGTTTAGGTCAGGGCTCTGGGAAGTATTCTTTCAAAAGGTGACTGGTGTTTTGGATCATTACCCTGCTGAAATATCCACTTCTGTAGTTTGGATAATTTCAAATTTGCATCCAAAATGTCTCTGTACACATCTGAGTTCATGATGCCATTCACTAGCAACACTGCAGTAAAAACAACCTCAGCCACCTCCAGGTTTATTAGTACAATTTGTGCCGTTTGGCTGAAATTCTTGTCCTGGCTTCCAAACAAACCCTCTACCATCAGACCCATCCAAGTTAAATAAGACAGTTCATCAGAACCTGCTGTCTTTCTCTCCATGTTCTTTTGCATATGTCACCTTTTTTTCTTATTCTTGAGGCTGATGAATGGTTTCCACAGCATTAGTTCCCTCTGTACCCATGCTCATTGATCCTGTTTTGAATAGTTTGCGTTCTTATTGTTTCTGAAAATTCTCATTGATGTCTGAAGCAATCTGTTTCTCAACTGTTTTTTTTTTATCTTCTTTTCTTGATTTTACTCACAATTATCCTGTGGAATAACCACATGGTGTAGTTCATCACATTTACCATGGATTAACTGTGACAACAAGAACAGTCTTAAGTGTCCAAATATTTTTTGTTTAATTATAAGCGGTATATGAGTTATTTATTTATTTATTTATTTTGATTTTAAACGTTTTTTTTTTTTTTTTTTTTTTTTTTAAATGTTTTTCTTGAAAAAAAAGTGCTTGTGGTAACTTTCTTTAAAATAAATGGCACTTGGTTGAAATGCTGTTTTCTAATGCAGTGAAATACACACCTTTTATGAGTGTGACTTAAGTGTTTATTCTTTTGGGGGCCACTGTAGATACTTTTCTAATCTTCCTAGATGTTATTTATTTATTTATTTATTTATTTATTTATTTATTTATTTATTTATTTGAAACCTACTGTAGTCATTAGTCTGCATGACTTATTAGTCAAAACATAAAAGTCTGTCATGCCACATTGCAATTATGGGCAGCATGTTGATGCAGTGGATAGCATTGCCAGCCTCAACGTTCCAGGGTTCCTGGGTGGATCCTGAGTTGGGGTTACTGTCAGTGAGAAGTTTCTGTGCATGTTCTCTCCATGTCCATGTGGATATTCCTGCCCCGCCTCGATCGTTTCCAGGATAGGCTCCGGATCCACCATAAATCATGGGATGAGAGACTGCACCCAAATTTACTCTTCTTATTGAACTTGTTTGACTAATTTAACAAACCGTAAAAATTCCTTTTATGATTATATCTTCATTCAAGAAACTGCAGTCTCATTAAGCCATAGCAAAGATAACATGAAGCGCTGTTTGTATTGCGTTTTATAAGATTCATCATGAAACTGTTTACTGTATTGTAATGATTAACTATTATAACGAGGGAAACCCATGTCATCTGAGCTTACAAAGCCTATAATTCAATCAGTTATAGACCCAACTAAATGTAGCCATTCAATGAGAAACATATCATCTATCTTTAACTTCACTTTCAGATTCGCTACTGATTAATGTAAAAAGAAATATTGAACATGAATGTGAATGAAACTTTAGTGTAAAGCATCATAGAAACAGATATACAGTCCCCTCCTAAACTATTGGAACGGCAAGGACAATTCATTTTTTTATGCTATACACCAAAGATATTTAGGTTTGAGATCAAAAGATGGATATGAGCTGAGAGTTTAGGATTGCAGCTTTCGTTTCCTGGTATTTACATCTGCATGCATTAAACAACATAAGACAGAACTTTTTGAATCAGACCACACAATTTTAAGGTAAGCAAAAGTATAGGAACAGATAAGTCTTAAAGTAAATTAAAGTATATAACACTTAATATTTGGTTGCATATTCCATACTTGCAATAACTGCATCAAGCCTGTGACTCAGTGACATCATCAAACTGTTGGGTTCTTCTTTTGTGATGCTTTTCCAGGCTTTTGCTGCAGCTTCTTTCAGTTGTTTGTTTCAGAGGGTTTCTCCCTTCAGTCTCCCCTTCAGGAGGTGAAATGCTGCTCAATTGGGTCTATTGATTGACTTGGACAGTCTAAAACCTTTCACTTTTCCCCCCTGATAACGTCCTTTGTTGAGATGGTAGTGTGTTTTGGATCATTGTCTTGCTGCGTGACAAAGTTCCACCTGATTGTTTGGATGCATTTCTCTCTTATCTGAATGCATATTCGGACTTATTTTTGATGTCATTCATTAATTCTGTTGCATCTAGGCTTCCTCCCACCACCCCCACCCGACAAACAGCAATTTTATCTGTAGTTTGTTATTTTTCACATGCTTCTGTATATATATATATATATATATATATATATATATATATATATATATATATATATATATATATATATATATATATATATAAATGCAAAATGCACACTTTTTTCAGACCAGTAGGGAGTAATGCTTAATTGCTTCAGAAGGCTAGCCCAAGATTCTCTTCTCAAGGAACAGTTAATTAGTTTTCTGTCATTTATTGTTAGCCATGTTAACATTTTTTTGCCAGACCTGTAACTAGCAGATCAGTGCATCTCATAAGCATAGCACATCTCGAAGTAGATTCGACCTCAAATTTAATGCAGCCTTTAAATGCTAAATAAATATCAGGGACACTTCAGTACAATATAGTATCTGACTATATACATATTATTAAATATCATACTTCTCAGACCCCTGGTGTCCCTAGAACCCACTTTTTGAACCGGTGCCTTAAGGGTTCTTTGGAAGGTTGTGATGAATGTATTCTTTTTGGAGCTTTTCCTGAAGATGAAACCATTTATTGTGTGATCCTACGTGCAGGATCAGTGCATGAGCTAGATGTATTTATTTTTCTGAGAGTGTATTTAAAATGACACCAAAATGTTACCAATTAATGAAAGACATTTTATTAGATTTTTTTTAAAGAATTTTTTTCTTGCTTTATTTATGGTAATTTGCCACAGTAATATATATATATATATTTTGTAAATCCATTAGTGACAAGGAAAATCTTTCCAATTTTGTATTATAGTTGGTAAGGTGAAGCTGGGAGCATTTCAGTTAATAATCTTGGCACACACAAAGGGATAGCTGTAATGACACGGAATGTCGTTCCAGTTCTTACTGTCTGCAGACAAAGAGGAAATATGAATATATATTATACATGGCATGACAATTGAATTAAAAATGAATCACCAAACCAAAAATATAAAGCATAGATTC
The DNA here is from genome assembly GCF_001660625.3 of Ictalurus punctatus. Lineage (NCBI taxonomy): Eukaryota > Metazoa > Chordata > Actinopteri > Siluriformes > Ictaluridae > Ictalurus > Ictalurus punctatus. The sequence continues at coordinate 28,834,329 of NC_030422.2, forward strand.
CAAACACAGTTACATAAGGAAGTTTCTACTCACCACTCCAGTCAATATGCACACAGCACTCTCCACGATCAAAATTGGGTTCATTTGGATTCCACTTGGTGAAAGTCAATTTGGTGCCATCAGACCAAAAAAAGTTATTTCTCTGAAAGGATGAACAGTGAAAATCACAAGGTCTAATATTCTATTACAGTTTTGAGTTTCTTCATTTGACCATGTGTAAATCAATAAATCAAGCACTATACTGTTATATGATTCCCTGCTCACATATTTGACTGAGCTCAGGAAGTGTTTTATAGTTAGCGAACCTTCTGACAGCTAATGAGACCGATCCATGTTGGATTCTCCCGGGGGTCATGAGTACGGATAAGAGCCTTAACCCACTGATGTTCATTTTCGCTATGTATTGAGACCAAGTGCGCGTCGAGATCCAGACAGTGTTTCTAGAAAAAGAAAAAGAGCTGTAGCATCACTGCATGTTCATTAATGCAGTTATTATGCACAATTTTGCATACAAATGTTTCGTAAACAATTTTTTTTGTTTAAATTGTATATGCTAAAATAGGAGGGTTTTAAAAAAAAATTATTTTGGTGGATCATTGCCAATCCATAACCCAGTGGTAGCAATGGTATTATTCCTAGAAATATCAGTTGTCAATTTTAAGTTCAGAAAATTATAACAAAATAATAATAATTTTTAATTTTTTTTAAAAATCATGCTCCAAAAAATATTACTGAAATATTACTGTGCCTATTTTTTCATAGATTATTTAAAAAATTGAGCTGAGGGAGTCCACTTTTTATGGCATTTTTATTCAAAACTACTGACATGAACTAGCACTGAATCCAGGATGTTGAAAATATAAAAATTTATATGTGAATGTGTATATAATTCCCATTCCATCACTGATATGCTAATAAATAAGCCTTTCATTACATTTCTCACTCTTCTAAAGACAAATGTGAATGCAGATGAAATTAACTGAATTGAACCTCAGCAGAAGCCCAGTCCATATAGGTGGCCTGATACTTGTGGCAACGTCTCTCGTATCTCACCCAGCCATTTGGACAGCATGTGGAACATTCTTCGGCTTCTGGGTCATTGCTATTGAAGAAAAACAAGTCAATACATTGTTTTAAATGGAGCTGCTGAGCTGATGGTGGTTATATTTATCATCAGATGTGACAAGCTTGGGAGATCTATTAGGTAACCTATTAAATACTTTACTTGTAGGAAGTTTAGAACAGAGAAACAAATTGAATTACACCATTTCAGTCACGGGTAACCAAGCATGGAGATGTTAATCTTTTCTTCAATCTTGGAATGGAGCATAAAGACATACTGGATTTACTGGTGTTGTCAAAACGATATACTATTAGCCTGTGTCAGATTAATCATATTCTTAAATATGTTTTCATTCATTCCTACCAAATAATTAACTGCAGGCACCATAATCAACATAACAACAACATCAACATAATTTGTATCCATGAGATACCTTTATGTATTAAAGGTTGGCTAAAATATATTAATTCATGTCCTTGATATATTAATTTGTGTCCACATTGAATTAACTCGTGGCCTTGATATGTTAAATCATGGCCTGCATTAGGTTAGAAATTTGAAAGATTCCCACCGATGTTCACAAAGCTCCACACCAAGAATCTACAGTGGCCCGTAGACAAGGGTGTCTATACACTTTTGCTAAGGCCATGACTTAACCCATTGTTGTTGTTGTTGTTGTTGTTGTTGGTGTTTTGTTTGTTTTAACTTCAAGGTTATTAGTACAAGAAATTTGTAAGGAATGAAAAATGGACTATTGCACCTTTAATATATTAACTTGTGGCATCAATAAACCTTATTAAATGGTAAATGGCGCACTTATATAGCGCTTTTATCCAAAGCGCTTTACACTATGTCTCATTCACCCATTCACACACACACACTCACACACCAATGGTAGCAGAGCTGCCATGCAAGGCGCTAACTTGCTATCGGGACCAACTTGGGGTTCAGTGTCTTGCCCAAGGGCATTTTGGCATGTGGAGTCATGTGGGCTGGGAATTGAACAGCCAACCCTACGATTAGTGGACAACCCGCTCTACCACCTGAGGCCCAGCCTCCCGTTATTAAAAATAACCACAATGTTACTTCAGTGGCTTTGTATGTTTATAACTTCTGTAATAGGAAATAATCATTTTAAAAAATCGGTAAAGATGGTACTAATCAGGGATTCTTAATAGCATGCTAATCTGTGCAGGTATTTTGATTACCTTTCACGATCTGATCAAAATCATCCGCTAGAAACCAGAAAAAGACAGAGAAATGTCAGTGCTGGTGGTCAGACATGACTAATCTACTGATGACTTTCAAGCTTTAATTTTAATTTTACCTGTCTCAGGATTCACCACATCAGCTAAAAAGAAAATGGGTAAAGTCATCATTTTGTTAAATAATTTTCTCTACATTTCTTATACGTACAATTTACAAATTCTGATCTTCAAAAAGCATTCATTTGGCTATAATCCCAGCAAGTCATATTTTCATTAATAATATGATATTGTGTTCAACAAGCAAAAAGGAAACCAAACTGCTGTAGTGCCCATACTCCTAGACGTGTATAATTTTACTTGTTTACGTATCCTGCTGAACAGAGAAGACTCTTACCCAAAGCTTTTGGTGCTGTAGCGAGAATCAGAAGTAACATCACTTGAGTCTGACGAGCCATAGTTCTGGATTTTTATGCACTACAAGAAGAGCATGATTTGTTTTAATGTAATAAAAATTGTGTAACACACTACATCTGAACTGAGTAAATGATTATTGAAGATGATAGGACAAGGACATGGTGATATTTGGGTTCACAGATGGCATGCCGAGTTGGAAATGTTTGGACTTGTAAATGATTTAACATGTTCAAGGTTACTGCTGCGGTATATTCAGACTGCATAGATCAGGGGTGTCCAATCTTTTCTGGAAAGGGCCAGTGTGGGTGCAGGTTTTCATTCCAACCAAGCAGGAGGCTCACCTGAATCTGTTGAAAGCCAAGATCAACTGATTAAGCAGGTGGAATCAGGTGTGGCTCCTGCTTGGTTGGAATTAAAACCTGCACTCACACCGGCCATTTGAAGATAAGATTGGACACCACTGGCAAAGATGATATATACAATATGAGGCAAACCAATAACCATACCCTGCCCCGAAAATTATCTGGACACTTAAATCTTTTTACATAGACACTTAAATATTTGGACACATACAAATGCATGAATTTGACTGCATTAGAAAACAGCATGTCAAGTGCCAACTATTTTAAAGAATGATAACACATGTACGCTTTTCAAGGAAAATTACAGTATTTAAAAGATAATAAAAAGAATATATAAAGAATAGATACATTGGTCATAATTAGACAAAAAAAGTATTTGGACACCAATAGTGGCACTGATAGATACAGTGTTTTAGGATTAAGTTTGCCATCCTTTGTTTCACAGAAGGTCTTGACAACAGGAATGGAATCAATCAGTCTTTGTAACAGTTGTGGTGGAAGTTTCCTCCACGTTTCAACCAAAAAAACCTTTCAGTTCATCCACCTGAGAACATCAACAATTGACAAGTTTTTCTCCATTGAATTTCAGTCAACAACACTGAAGATCATCTCTTAAGTCCCAGGGTTCTTTAGAAGTTAGAAAAAAACATTTAAAGATGATGTTTTAAAAGAAACGGGTGTTTCGTCCATAATGGTAAAAAAGAAAAATGGTTGTACTCCAGTGTGAAATAAATGGGTGGAGACACACTGAGTACATATCTGTTGCACAGTCTATAAGGATCCCCACCATTAAAATTCACATGAAGAGTGAAAAATGTACACACCCTCCGCGACTACATTACGTGAGGTTTAAACATTTTTATTTTGTGATGGCAGCAAGAACAAATTAAAACAAACAAATTCTCTAAAATATTTTCCATATTAAATGCATTATATTAGAAAAGATAGTACAGTCTTTGTTGATAAGTTACAAACTCATACTTTATAATAATTTGTTTAGGAGCATCTGAATCTGGCAAATAACTGATATTGCATTTAGGCATACAGTAAAAGTTAATAAACAAATTAGGAAGAAATGACTTGTACACTACTGCTGCGGATATTAAGTCAAACCGTTTTGTTCAAACTTCAGCGTGATCCATAGAGTAGCAGGAACTTATGGCACCTTATGAATGCCATGTGAAGGATTAAGCTGACTAGTCACTTACAGTTGCAAAGACATATCGTTGTGCAGGCTCTCATTCATATTTATTTACATTTACATTTATTCATTTAGCAGACGTGTTTATCCAAACTGACTTGCAAATGAGAAAATACAAGCAAAGCGATATATCGAGCAGAGAACAATACAAGTAGTGATATCATACAAGATCTGTTAATTGAATTCCAGAAGAAGCAAAGTGTGCAGAGTAGAGGTGTAAGTGCCAGAGTAAATATTATTTATTTATTTATTTATTTTAAAACATCTATTTAAGGGGTTGGTTAGGTGTTCACGGAAGAGGTGGGTCTTTAGCTGTTTTTGAAGATGGTGAGAGATTCTGCGGTCCAGATTGAGGTTGGAAGTTCATTCCACCACTGAGGAACAGTGAGTTTGAATGTTCTTGAAAGGGACCTTGAGCCACACTGAGTAGGTACTAATAAGTGTCGGTTGTTGATTGATTGCAGATTGCGTGAGGGAACGTAAGCCTTCAGAAGAGAGTTGAAGTGGGAGGGTACTGTTCCAGACAAGGTCTTGTACATGAGCATGAAGGCCTTGAATTTGATGCGGGCGGCTACAGGAAGTCAGTGGAAGGAGATGAAGAGGGGTGTGACATGGGTTCTCTTGGGTTGGTTGAAGATGAGGCATGCTGGTGCATTCTGAATCATTTGAAGGGGTTTGATGGAGCTGGCTGGGAGGCCTGAAAGCAGTGAGTTGCAGTAGTCCAGTTTTGAGATAACAAGAGCCTGGACTAGGATCTGTGTAGCCTGTTCAGTGAGGTAGGGTCTGATTTTCTTGATTTTGTACAGGATGAACCTACAGGACCGTGCAGTTGTTGAAATGTGGTCTGTAAAGGTCAAGCTGTCATCGAGAATCACCCCAAGGTTCTTGGCCTTCCTGGTTGGCTTGAGTGTGGTGGAGCCGAGCTGTACAGTGAGGTTGTGGTTGATTGAGGGACAGGCTGGGATGACGAGAAGCTCCGATTTTGCCAAGTTGAGCTTAAGGTGGTGTTCCCTCATCCAGACCGAGATGTCCAACAGGCAAGCAGAGATACGTGCAGAGACGGATTGATCGTCAGCCTGGAAGCACCAGAATTGCCCATTGGCCCCTCTTCTCCCGTGTCAACGTATAAGAAAAGGCAAAAAATACTGTAAATCTGTAAGGGATTATTAACCTGAAAGATTGGGTCATTCCGGAACTAGCAGTATTATAAAAAAAAAAAGTTTAGAAAAAGTTGCAAAGTTTGACATCTGCTCTATATTTCCAAAAAGCTCTATTTTGGTTACATCTGTCCATAGGACCCGATCCCATTTGAAGTTCCAGTAGTGTCTGGCAATCTGAAGACGCTCGAGTTTGTTTTTGGATGATAGTAGAAGCTTTTTTCTTGAAACAGCTTGAGGTGATGTAGGTGACTGGAACTTCTTAATTTTGCGCTGATCGTAGAAATAGGCACCAATGAGGTCACACAGAGAGGTTTTTAGCGTGTGTGTGTGTGTGTGTTTGTGTGTATGTGTGTGGAATGCACATGACCATACTATGTATGAATACAGCCTATGTGTAAGAACGTGTGTGTGTTTGTGTGTGTCTTATATTTAGTTGGATGTGTGTGTGTGTGTGTGTGTGTGTGTGTGTGTGTGTGTGTGTGTGTGTGTGTCAAGGTTATAATCGTAATAACGATTATAAACGAAATAACGAAAACTAGGTGTGAAAAAACATTGTCATTAACTGAAATCGAAATAAAAATGAGGCATTACAAAAAAAAAAGACTAACTAAAACTGTATTGTCTGTTTGCAAAAGTAACTAAAGTAAAATACAATTATAGAGTAAATGTCCTTAGTTTTTGTTTTTGTCAATGTCTTTCATAGATCAAATATCTTTCAGAGTTGACATTTCCGACTGGGAACCCGGAAATTACGACATTCCATGTCAAATTGAACACAGCATTGTCCATGCTCCGCACCTGGCATCATGGCGGTACTGAAAGTCGGAAGAAAGCGGCAGAGTCCTATTTGGGATTACTTTAAATATCAGTTGCAATACTCAGTTCATCCAATTCTTTCTGTGTCACTGTCTCCTGAATGTCATGTTCAGTGTGTGCCCTTTCACTATCGATGCCACTTAACATATCTGCAATTTTGTCTTTCAGTAGTAATAACTCTGACATCCCGTTGTCTTCTAGCTCTGCCACTTCCTCTCTTTCAAGGTGCTTCAGAATGTGAGTCACCAAAGAGATGCGTGATATGCGTGATTTTGCTTTAACATCTGCTCTTTGTATGCCTGATATGTTCAAAAAGTCACAGATTCCCAGCAAATTGTCTCTTTTCAGGGTGTGCAACACTCCTCCTACCTCTTCCTGTAGCTCTTCCAGGGCTGACATGTTGACAGTGCAGGGGCCTTTTCAACCAGTGGGTCTCTACTGTCCCCGATGATCCGTAACTGGCCTCAGGACCGTGTACTCGACCACCAACTTCCAGCTCTCCTTAAAACAGCAACACGTGCCTCACCGCAGCCTGCCTGGGTGTAGTATGGGGGATTTAGCTGGTGCAGAATTCAATGTACAGGCTATGGACACTGGACATCTGAGCAGCAATCCCAGCGGTGCCTCCAAAATGTTGTCCCCCTATCTATATAGAGGAGAAATAAGTCACAAGCATGATGGTTGGTGTTACTCCCACAAGAGCTTTACTCGAATGAATTGTCAAAAATACAACAATACACATAACAAACAGTTGTACAAAACAGTAAACCTAAAGTGCCTTAAGACATTATTTAAATAAAAGTACACATAAAAATACGCCTTTCATGTCCACATGTTCAAATTACGGCTAGCCACAAGCTAGCGCTGTTCTGGTTTTCAGTACAAGGTGAGGACCTACACGTGCACACATGCACACACGACAAAATTTACTTATATCTACTCAAAATTATCAGAAACAAAATATATGCATGTCTCAATATGTGAGCAAGTTAACATGGATAAAACAGTGGAGTTAAACATGCACAACATACCTATATAGAGGAGAAATAAGTCACAAGCATGAAAGTTGGTGTTATTCCACGAGCGCTTTACTCGAATGGAAAAATACCACATTTCCTCCAGGTACGTGGGTGGAGATTAAAGCAATCGATCCCAGAGTGCAGGACTCAGACCATCCTAATAGATGACTGATCAGCGTTATACTTACTTGAATTATCAATGTATTAACACATTAAAATGGAACAACTGTGAAAAATAAACACTCTTTTAACTCTCTTTTTTAAAATTTGATTATTTAAATTGTTACACATAACTTTGACCTGAAATGTGATTGGATCTTAATCTGAGTCCTAAAACTAGATAAGGAGAACCAAATTAAACAAATGATGCAAAAACATTATAGTTTCTACATTGATTTATTGAGCAAAATTATCCAACATTGAATATCTTTGTCAGAAAAAGTATGTGAACCTTTAGTTAATTTAAAGGGGTTATTGAAGTCAACTGTCTCAGTCAAGACAATGGCAATCAAGCCTGAATTTAGCAGCTCACTGTTTAGTTCAGCACCACTGTTACTCTGTCAAGAAGTGGTCATGTAGCAAAAATCACTCCAAAATCACTCCAAATAATATTACAGGAAGTCACAAAAAACCTCAGGGTAACATTGAAGGAGCTACAGGCCACTGTTGCAATGAGTAATGTCAAAATTCATGAGTCGACCATCTCAACCGTGAAGTATGGGGGTGGCAGTAGCATGGTTTTGGGTTGCTTTGCTGCCTCGGTTCCTCAAGGCTCGCTGTTAACTATAAATTCTGCAAATTCTACAGGAGAATGTGGTGTAGATGCCATGTGTTGTGGAAGGACCTAAAAAGAGCAGTTTGTGCAAGGAAGCCCACCAACATCACTGAGTTGAAGCAGTTGTATAAGGAGGAATGGGCCAACACTTCCCCAACCCATTGTGCAGGACTGATCACCAGTTAAGAGAAACATTTGTTCAAAGGGTTTTTTCTATATACAGTGATTTTTATTACGGGTGTAAAATTATTGTATATCATATTCTATTATTTGATGTGAGACTAAATTAGACGAAATCACAAACACTTGTGAAACACACATGTCTACTGCATTTAGGCAGCCTTTCTCACCTGATTCCATCTGGGTTAAAGGGAAGATATAAACTATGTGCTTCAGCCATGCCTCCTTTAGAATCACACCAGTGAAAGACTGAAAGGCTAATGTTTAATTAGCCACATTTAGTTTAAATGTAAAGCACAGCTTTTGTTTTGGTATACACTGCTCAATAGAGTCTGAACAGATCTCACAAAAACTGTCATTGTTAAGTTTCAGTTCTTTTACTTTTATAATGTTGAATGTTTTAATCAATATCACATGGAAAACTAATATTCGGGCGATGCTTAATCTTCCTGCAAACAAAAATTGCATATTAACTTTTGTGTATCATTATACTCCTATTTCCATGTGCTAGTAATTGTTTATAATTGTACAAGGTCTTCTTGAGCTGTTTACTAGTGTGAGATTTATCCCAAAAAACATTCCCAAAGAGTTACAAATGTTCTTTTGTTGTTTGAAGTATCATGCATTATCATTCACAAATGATTTTTTAAAAAGTTTCTGTAACTGCAGATATAAAACTAGGGAGATGTTTCCTGTGATGTGGACAACTGAAACAAACTGTGCTTGGTAAGATGACTAAGACTAACTGAAATGAGATTCATAGATGACAAGTGAAGGGACATGTGAAGTAGTACTGCAGTTTTGGACACCCCTGTTATATGATTATGACATGATGGCTTATATAGCTTAAGCCCAATTACATGAAAATGTCTCTTTACCATATAAACTGTGCTTATAGTTACAGTTATATAGCACTTTTCTAGACACAGGAGATCGGATGGATTAACATCTCATCCAAGAGACAATGTTGTTTTTACAGTGTCCCCATCACTATACTGGGGCATTAGGCCCCACACACACCACTGGGTGAGCACCCCCTGCTGGCCTCACTAATACCACTTCCCACAGCAACCTTAGTTTTCCCCAGAAAATCCCACATCCAGGTACTGGCCAAGCTCAACTGTACTTTGCTTCAGTGGGAAACCAGGCAATAACTGCAGGGAGATGTGGCTCTGGCATAATGATACTGTTCTTAATGGATAGGGCCCTTGGAAGACCTGGCTTTTAACTGCTTCTCCAAATTGATCAGTTAATCAGAATGCATATATGCTGATTTTAAAATACTTATTTTAGACTTATTTTTGATCCCCCCCCCCCCCCCCCCCCCCAGACAAACAGCAGTTTTATCTGTAGTTTGTTATTATTCACACCATTTTCTATAGAAACAAATGCAAAATGCACACTTTTTTCAGAACAGTTGGGAAGAATGCTTCACTGCTTCAGAAAGCTATCCCAAGATTTTCTTCTCAAGGAACAGTTAATTAGTTTTCTGTCATTTATTGTTAGCCATTTTAATATTTTTTGCCAGACCTGTAACTAGCAGATCAGTGCATCTCATAAGCAAAGCACATCTTGAAGTAGTTTAGACCTCAAATTTAAGGCAGCCCTTTAAATCCTAAATAAATATCAGGGACACTTCAGTACAGTATAGTGTCTGACTTATAATATATACATATTATAAAATATTATACTTCTCAGACCCCTGGTGTCCCTAGAACCCACTTTGAGAACCAGTGCTTTAAGGGTTCTTTGGAAGGTTGCGATGAAAGTATTCTTTTTGGAACTTTTCTTGAAGATGAAACCATTTATTGTGTGATTTTGTGTGCACAGAGGTGCATGAGTGCATGAGCTAAATATGTTTATTTTCTGAGAGTGTATTTAAGAACGACACCAAAATGATACCCATTAATGAAATACATTTTATTTACATTTTTAAAATATTGTTCTATTGCTCTAATTATGGTAAGTTGCCACAGTAAATTATTATTATTATATTTGTAAATCCATTAGTAACAAGGAAAACCTTCCCAATATTGTATTATAGTTGTTAAGGTGAAGCTGGAAGCATTTCACTTAAAACTCTTGGCGCACACAAAGGGATAGGTGTAACGACACGATATGTCGTTCCAGTTCTTACTGTCTGCAAACAAAGAAGAAATTTAGATATATATTATACATGGCATGACAACTGAATTAAAAATGAATCAACAAACAAAATTTATAAAGAACAGATTTGAATTTTCTACTCACAGCCATAGTTCATATGCACACAGCACTCGCCGAATAGAAAATTGGGTTCAGGTGGATTCCACTTGGTGAAAGTCAATTTGGTGCCATCAGACCAAAAAAACCTATTTGTCTGAAAGAATGAACAGTGGAAATCACAAGGTCTAATATTCTATTACAGTTTTGAGTTTCTTCATTTGACCATGCGTAAGTCAATAAATCAAGCACTACACAGTTATATGATTCCCTGCTCACATATTTGACTGAGCTCAGGAAGTGTTTTATTCTTAGCGAACCTTCTGACAGCCACTGAGGCCGATCCATGTTGGATTCTCCTGGTAATCATGAGCACGGATAAGAGCCTTAACCCGCTGATATTCTTTTTCACTATGTATTGAGACCAAGTGCGCATCGAGATCCAGACAGTGTTTCTAGAAAAAGAAAAAGAGCTGTAGCATCACTGCATGTTCAATAATGCAGTTATTATGCACAATTGTGCATACAAATGTTTCGTAAACAAGTTTTCATAAATAGTTTAAATTGTATATACTAAAACAGGAGGGTTTTCCATAACCCAGTGGTAGCAATGGTATTATTCCTAGAAATATCAGTTGTCAATTTTAAGTTCAGAAAATTACAACAAAATAATAGTAATAATAATAATAATAATAATAATAATAATAATAATAATAATAATAATAATAATAATAATAATAATAATAAAAGAATCATGCTCCAATAAATATTACTGAACTCATCTTAATAATGTGCCTAATTTTTACATAGATTATTTAAAAAATTGAGCTGAGGGAGTCCACTTTTTATGGCATTTTTATTCAAAACTACTGACATGAACTAGCACTGAATGCAGGATGTTGAAAATATAAAAATTTATATGTGAATGTGTATATAATACCCATTCCATCACTGATATGCTAATAAATAAGCCTTTCATTACATTTCTCACTCTTCTATAAAGACAAATGTGAATGCAGATGAAATTAATTGAATTGAACCTCAGCAGAAGCCCAGTCCATATAGGTGGCCTGATACTTGTAGCAACGTCTCTCGTATCTCACCCAGCCATTTGGACAGCATGTGGAACATTCTTCGGCTTCTGACTCATTGATATGGAAGAAAAAAAAAGTCAATAAATTGTTTGAAATGGAGCTGCTGAGCTGATGGTGGTTTTATTTATAATTGGATGTGACAGGTTTGGGAGATCTATTAGATAACCATTAAATACTTTACTTGTGGCAAACAACATTGACAGAGACAGTTGAATTACACTATTTTGGTTACTAGAAACCAAGCATGGAGATGTTAATCTTTTCTTCAATCTTGGAATGGCGCGTAAAGATATACTGGAGTCACTGGTGTTGTCAAAACGATATACTATTAGCCTGTGTCAGATTAATCATATTCTTAAATATGTTTTCATTCATTCCCAGCAAATAATTAACTGCAGGCACCATAATCAACATAACAACAGCACCAACATAATTTGTATCCATGAGATACCTTTATGTATTAAAGGTTGGGCAAAATATATTCATTCATGGCCTCGATATATTAATTTGTGACCACATTAAACTGACACGTGGCCTTGATATGTTAAATCATGGCCTGCATTAGGTTAGAAATTTGAAAGATTCCCACCATTGTTCACAAAGCGCCACCCCAAAGAATCTACAGTGGCCCATAGACAAGGGTGTCTATACACATTTGCTAAGGCTATTACTTAACCCATTGTTGTTGTTGTTTTTTTGTTTTTATGTCAAGGTTATTTGTACAAGGAATTTGTAAGGAATAAAAAATTGACTATTGCACCTTTTAATATCTTAAATTGTGGCATCAATAAAAATATCTGTGGTCACACCTTATTAAATGGTAAATGGCGCACTTATATAGCGCTTTTATCCAAAGCGCTTTACACTGTGTCTCATTCACCCATTCTCTCTCTCACACACCAATGGTAGCAGAGCTGCGCTGCAAGGCGCTAACTTACCATCAGGAGCAACTTGGGGTTCAGTGTCTTGCCAAAGGAAAATAAAATATTGTGTAACACACTACATCTGAACTGAGTAAATGATTATTGAAGATGATAGGACAAGGACATGGTGATATTTGGGTTCACAGATGGCATGCCAAGTTGGAAATGTTTGGACTTGTAAATGATTTAACATGTTCAAGGTTACTGCTGCGGTATATTCAGACTGCATAGATCAGGGGTGTCCAATCTTATCTGGAAAGTGCCAGTGTGGGTGCAGGTTTTCATTCCAACCAAGCAGGAGGCACACCTGATTCCACCTGTTTAATCAGTTGATCTTGGCTTCCAGTAAACTCAGGTGTGGCTCCTGCTTGGTCGGAATGAAAACCTGCACCCACACCGGCCCTTTCCGGATAAGACGTACACGTACACTTTTCCATCAAAATTACAGTATTTCCCCAAAAACAGTTTGCTATTTGTAAGAATATATAAAGAATAGATATGTTGGTCAGAATTAGACAAAAAAGTATTTGGACACTCATTAGTGGCACTGATAGATACAGTGTTTTAGGATTAAGTTTGACATCCTTTGTTCTGCAGAAGGTATTGACAAGAGGAATGGAATCAGTCAGTTTCTGTAACAGTTGTGGGGGAAGTTTCCTCCACGTTTCAACCAAAAAAACAGTTCATCCACCCTAGAACATCAACAGTTGACAAGTTCTTCTCCATTGTATCACATAGATGCTCTATAGCACTGGTCACTAACCCTCTTCCTTGAGATCTACCATCCTGCAGGTTTCATTTAAAACCAAAATCTAACACACCTGTTTTAGTTGATTAATGATTAGATGGTCAGGTGGGCACAATTATGGCTGGAGTTAAAGTCCTCATGAAGGTACAGTGAGGGAAAAAAGTATTTGATCCCCTGCTGATTTTGTACGTTTGCCCACTGACAAAGAAATGATCATTCTATAATTTTAATGGTAGATTTATTTGAACAGTGAGAGACAGAATAACAACAAAAAAAATCCAGAAAAACACATGTCAAAAATGTTATGAATTGATTTGCATTTTAATGAGGGAAATAAGTATTTGACCCCTCTGCAAAACATGACTTAGTACTTGGTGGCAAAACCCTTGTTGGCAATCACAGAGGTCAGACATTTCTTATAGTTGGGCACCAGGTTTGCACACATCTCAGGAGGGATTTTGTCCCACTCCTCTTTGCAGATCTTCTCCAAGTCATTAAGGTTTCGAGGCTGACGTTTGGCAACTCGAACCTTCAGCTCCTTCCACAGATTTTCTATGGGATTTAGGTCTGGAGACTGGCTAGGCCACTCCAGGACCTTAATGTGCTTCTTCTTGAGCCACTCCTTTGTTGCCTTGGCCGTGTGTTTTGGGTCATCGTCATGCTGGAATACCCATCCACGACCCATTTTCAATGCCCTGGCTGAGGGAAGGAGGTTCTCACCCAAAATTTGACTGTACATGGCCCTGTCCATCGTCCCTTTGATGCGGTGAAGTTGTCCTGTCCCCTTAGCAGAAAAACACCCCCAAAGCATAATGTTTCCACCTCCATGTTTGACGGTGAGGATGGTGTTCTTGGGGTCATAGGCAGCATTCCTCCTCCTCCAAACATGGCGAGTTGAGTTGATGCCAAAGAGCTCCATTTTGGTCTCATCTGACCACAACACTTTCACCCAGTTGTCCTCTGAATCATTCAGATGTTCATTGGCAAACTTCAGATAGACATGTATATGTGCTTTCTTGAGCAGGGGGACCTTGCGTGTGCTGCAGGATATCAGTCCTTCACGGCGTAGTGTGTTACCAATTGTTTTCTTGGTGACTATGGTCCCAGCTGCATTGAGATCATTGACAAGATCCTCCTGTTTAGTTCTCGGCTGATTCCTCACTGTTCTAATGATCAGTGCAACTCCACGAGGTGAGATCTCGCATGGAGCCCCAGGCCGAGGGAGATTGACAGTTCTTTTGTGCTTCTTCCATTTGCGAATAATCGCATCAACTGTTGTCACCTTCTCACCAAGCTGCTTGGCAATGGTCTTGTAGCCCATTCCAGACTTGTGTAGGTCTACAATCTTGTCCCTGACATCCTTGGAGAGCTCTTTGGTCTTGGCCATGGTGGAGAGTTTGGAATCTGATTGATTGATTGCTTCTGTGGACAGGTGTCTTTTATACAGGTAACAAGCTGAGTTTAGGAGCACTCCCTTTAACAGTGTGCTCCTAATCTCAGCTCGTCACCTGTATAAAAGACACCTGGGAGCCAGAAATCTTTCTGATTGATACTTATACCAAATACTTATTTCCCTCATTAAAATGCAAATCAATTTATAACATTTTTGACATGCGTTTTTCTGGATTTTTTTTGTTGTTATTCTGTCTCTCACTGTTCAAATAAATCTACCATTAAAATTATAGACTGATAATTTCTTTGTCAGTGGGCAAACGTACAAAATCAGCAGGGGATCAAATACTTCTTTCCCTCACTGTAGATCTCCAGGAACTGGGGTTGGTGACCACTGCTCTGTGGGTTTAGGTCAGGGCTCTGGGAAGTATTCTTTCAAAAGGTGACTGGTGTTTTGGATCATTACCCTGCTGAAATATCCACTTCTGTACTTTGAATAATTTTAAAATTGCATCCAAAATGTCTCTGTACACTTCTGAGTTCATGATGCCATTCACTAGCAACACTGCAGTAAAAACAACCTCAGCCACCTCCAGGTTTATTAGTACAATTTGTACAGTTTGGCTGGAATTTCTCTCTTGACTTTCTATACACAAACCCTCCACCATACAAGTTCAATTTGAATTAATCTGGAAATAAGACAGTTCTCCAGAACCTGCTGTCTTTCTCACCATGTTCTTTTGCAAATGTTACCTTTTTTTCTTATTCTTGAGGCTGATGAATGGTTTCCACAGCATTACTTTCCCTCTGTACCCATGCTCGTTGATCCTGTTTTTAATAGTTTGTGTTCTTATTGTTTCTGGCAATTCTCATTGACGCCTGAAGCAATCTGTTTCTCACCTGTTTTTCTTTCTTCTTCTTGATTTTATTCACAATTATCCTGTGGAATCACCACAAGGTGTAGTTCATCACATTCACCATGGATTAACTGTGACAACCAGGATAGGCTTAAGTGTCCGAATACTTTTTAGTCTAATCATGAGCAGTATACAGTGCTGCTAGAAAGTTTGTGAACCCTTTACAATTGTCTGTATTCTGCATAACCTTGACCTGATATGTGATTGGATCTAGAACTAGATAAGGAGAACCAAATTAAACAAATGATGCAAAAACATTATAGTTTCTACATTGATTTATTGAGCAAAATTATCCAACATTGAATATCTTTGTCAGAAAAAGTATGTGAACCTTTAGTTAATTTAAAGGGGTTATTGAAGTAAACTGTTTCAGTCAAGACAATGGCAATCAAGCCTGAATTTAGCAGCTCACTGTTTAGTTCAGCACCACTGTTACTCTGGCAAGATGTGGTCATGTAGCAAAAATCACTCCACAATCACTCCAAATAATATTACAGGAAGTCACAAAAAACCTCAGGGTAACATTGAAGGACCTACAGGCCACTGTTGCAATGAGTAATGTCAAAATTCATGAGTCGACCATCTCAACCGTGAAGTATGGGGGTGGCAGTATCATGGTTTGGGGCTGCTTTGCTGCCTCGGTTCCTCAAGGCTCACTGTTAACTACAAATTCTGCAAATTCTTGGAGAATGTCATGGTATCTTTCTCTGAAATGAAGCTTAACTGTATCGGGGTCATGCTGCAAGTCACATGCTGTGGAAGGACCTAAAAAGAGCAGTTTGTGCAAGGAAGCCCACCAACATCACTGAGTTGAAGCAGTTGTATAAGGAGGAATGGGCCAACATTTCTCCAACCCATTGTGCAGGACTGATCACCAGTTAACAGAAACGTTTGGTCGAAAGGTTTTTTCTATATACAGTGATTTTTATTATGGGTGTAAAATTATTGCATATCATCTTCTATTGTTTGATGTGAGGCTAAACTAGACGGAATCACAAACACTTGTGAAACACACATGTCTACTGCATTTAGGCAGCCTTTCTCACCTGATTCCATCTGGGTTAAAGGGAAGATATAAACTATGTGCTTCAGCCATGACTCCTTTAGAATCACACCAGTGAAAGACTGAAAGGCTAATGTTTAATTAGCCACGTTTAGTTTAAATGTAAAGCACAGCTTTTGTTTTGGTATACACTGCTCAATACAGTCTGAACGGATCTCACAAAAACTGTCATTGTTAAGTTTCAGTTCTTTTACTTTTATAATGTTGAATGTTTTAATCAATATCACATGGAAAACTAAGATTCATAATCAGGCGATGCTTAATCTTCCTGCAAACAAAAACTGTGTATTAAGTTTTGTGTATCATTACACTCCTATTTCCATGTGCTAGTTATTGTTTATAATTGTACAAGGTCTTCTTGAGCTGTTTACTAGTGTGAGATTTATCCCAAAAAACATTCCCAAAGAGTTAAAAATGTTCTTTTGTTGTTTGAAGTATCATGCATTATCATTCACAAATGATTTTTTAAAAAAGTTTCTGTAACTGCAGATATAAAACTAAGGAGATGTTTCCTGTGATATGGGCAACTGAAATAAACTGTGCTTGGTAAGATGACTAAGACTAACTGAAATGAGATTCATAAATGGCAACAAGTGAAGGGACGGGTGAAGTAGTGCTGTCGTTTGGTCACAGCTGTTATAAGATTATGACATAGTGGCTTAAGACCAATTACATGAAAATGTCTCTTTTCCATATAAACTTTGCTTATACTTACAATGACATTTATATAGCACTTTTCTAGATACTCAAAGGGTTTTACATTGTATGGGGGTGGGGGGTGGGGGGAATATCCTGAACTACCACTAATGTGTAGCATCCACCTGGATAATGCACCAGAACACCCACCACACACCAGCTATTAGTGGAGAGGAGAGCATGATGTAGCCAATTCAGGGATGAGGATTATTAGAAGAGCATGATAGAGAAGGGCCAATGTGGGAATTTCACCAGGACAAGGGTATACCCCTACTCTTTTACCATATGTGTCCTGGGATTTTTAATGACCACAGAGAGTCAGGAGCTCGGATGGTTCAACATCTCATCCAAAAGACAGAGCTGTTATTACAGTATAGTATCCTGATCACTACTGGGGCATTAGGTCCCACACAGACCAGAGAGTGAGCACCCCCTGCTGGCCTCACTAACACCACTTCCAGCAGCAACCCTAATTTTCCCCAGCAGGTCTCCCACCCAGGTATTGGGCAAACTCAAGCCTGCTTAGCTTCAGTGGGAAACCAGGTAATAACTGCAGGGAGATATGGCTCTGGTGCAATGGTGTAATGGTGTAATGGTGTAATGGTGCAATGGTGCAATGGTGCAATGGTGCAATGGTGCAATGGTGCAATGGTGCAATGGTGCAATGGTACAATGGTGCAGTGGTGCAATGGTGCTGTTCTTAATGGAAAGGGGCGTGGATGAGATGGCTTTTTACTGCTTATCCAAATTGATCAGTTACAGAGAATGCATATGCTGATTTTAAAATACTTAGTTTCGACTTCTTTTTGATGTCATTCATTAATTTTGTTGCATCTGCCTTTCCCCCCTGACAAACATCAATTTTACCTGTAGTTTGTTATTATTCATACCATTCTGTATAAAAACAAATGCAGAATGCACACTTTTTTCAGAACAGTTGGGAGGAATGATTCATTGCTTCAAAAAGCTAGCCCAAGATTTTCTTCTCAAGGAACAGTTAATTAGTTTTCTGTCATTTATTATTTCATTTATTGTCATTTATTTATTATTGCCATTATTTATTGTTAGCCATCTTGACATTTTTTTGGCAGACCTGTAACTAGCAGATCAGTGCATCTCATAAGCAAAGCACGTCTCAAAGTAGTTTAGACCTCAAATTTAATGCAGCCCTTTAAATCCTAAATAAATATCAGGGACACTTCAGTACAGTATCTGACTATATACATATTATTAAATATTATACTTCTCAGGCCCCTGGTGTCCCTAGAACCCATGTTGAGAACCAGTGCCTTAAGGGTTCCTTGGAAGGTTGCGATGAATGTATTCTTTTTGGAGCTTTTCCTGAAGAGGAAACCATTTATTGTGTGATCCTACGTGCAGGATCAGTGCATGAGCTAGATGTATTTATTGTTCTGAGAGTGCATTAAGAACGACACCAAAATGCTACCCATTAATGAAATTATTTTATTTTAATTTTTTTTTTGTATTTTTTTTACTGCTCTAATTATGGTAAGTTGTCAGAAAATTATATTTTGGATATCCATTTGTGACAAGGAAAGCCTTTCTGACATTGTATTATAGCTGGGAGCATTTCAGTAAATACTCTTGGCACACACAAAGGCATTGTTCGAATAACACTGCATGTCATTCCAGTTCTTAGCAGCTGCAGACAAAGAAGAAATATATATGTATATTATACAAGGCATGACAACTGAATTAAAAATGAATCACCATACCAAAGTTATAAAAGATATATTCTAAACACAGTTACATAAGGAAGCTTCTACTCACAACCCCAGTTTGTATGTGCACAGCACTCTCCACGATCAAAATTGGGTTCATTTGGACTCCAACTGGTGTAAGTCAATTTGGTGCCATCAGACCAAAAAAAGTAATGTTTCTGAAAGGATGAACAGTGGAAAGAACATCAAATTCAGAGTTTCTTCATTTGACCATGTGTAAGTCAAGAAATCAAGCACTACACAGTTATATGATTCCCTGCTCACATATTTGAATGATATCAGGGAGTGTTTGATTCATAGCGAACCTTCTGACAGGCATTGAGGCCGATCCATGTTGGATTCTCCTGGGGGTCATGATAACGGATAACGGATTTAACCAGTTGATGTTCTTTTTCGCTGTGTATTGAGACCAAGTGTGCACCGAGATCCAGACAGCGTTTCTAGAAAAAGAAACAGTTGTAGCATCACTGCATGTTCATTAATGCAAGTTATTATGCACAATTATACATATTGTAAGGAAGCCTCCTTGGTTCTTTATAAATGAGTTTTCATGAATAATTGTAATTGTATATGCTAAAACAGGAGGTTTTTTTTTATATTTTATTTTGGTGGATCATTGCCAATCCATAGCCTACCAGTAGCAATGGTATTATTCCTAGAAATAATATCAGTTGCCAATTTTAAGTTCACGAAATTACAAAAAAAAAAAAAAAAAAAAAAAAAAAAAGAATCATGCTCCATAAATAGTATTGAACACATCTTAATAATGGGCCTAATTTTTACATAGACTGTTTAAAAAATTGTGCTGAGGGAGTTCACTTTTTTATGTCATTTGTTCTAGTTATATTCAAAACTACTGACATGAACTAGCATTGAAACCAGGATATAAAAGATGTGTATTATGTGTATATAATACCCATTCCACCACTGATGTGCTAATAAATAAGCATTTCATAACATTTCTCACTCTTCTGTAAAGACAAATGTGAACACAGGTTTAATGAAATGAATTGAACCTCGGCAGAAGCCTAGTCCGTTCTGGCCTGATACAAGAAGCAACGTCTCTCATATGTCACCCAGCCATTTGGACAGCATGTGGAACATTTGCTGTCTACGCGACGTTCTTTGGATTCTGACTCATTAGCATTAAAGAAAGAAAAAAAAAAAACTTGTCAATAAATTGTTTGAAATGAAGCTACTGAGCTGATGGTGGCTATATTTTAACAAGATGTGACAAGCGTGGGAGATCTATTAGATAACCATTAAATACTTTACTTGTAGCAAGCTTAGAACAGAGAAACCAATTGAATTACACCATTTTAGTCACTGGAAACCAAACATGGAGATGTTAATCTTTTCTTCAATCTTGGAATGGAGCATAAAGACATACTGGATTTACTGGTGTTGTCAAAACGATATACTGTTAGCTTGTGTCAGATTAATCATATTCTTAAATATGTTTTCATTCATTCCCACCAAATAATTAACTGCAGGCCACATAACATAACAACAACATCAACATAATTTGTATCCATGAGATACTTTTATGTATTAAAGGTTGGCCAAAATATATTCGTTCATGGCCTTAATTTGTGGCCACACTGAATTAACTCGTGGCCTTGATGTGTTAAATCTTGGCCTGCATTAGGTTAGAAATTTGAATGAGTCCCACTCATGTTTACAAAGCTCCACCCCAAGAATCTACAGTGGCCCGTAGACTAGAGTGTCTATAAAATGACTGACATCCAAACACAAGCAGGTATTCCAGACAGGAACTTGTTTTTACAAACAGTGACTTTATACACGTTTGCTAAGGCCATTACTTAACGCATTGGGGTTTTATTTATTTATTTATTTACTTCAAGGTTATTTGTACAAGGAATTTGTAAGGAATAAAAAATTAACTATTGCACCTTTAATACGTTAACTTGTGGCCGTATTATATTAACTTGTGGCATCAGTAATAAAAAAATATGTGGTCACACCTTATTAAAAAATAACCACAATGTTACTTCACTGGCTTTGTATGTTTATAACTTCTGTAATAGGAAATATTTTTTTTTATTTTTATTTTTTTTTAAATCGGTAAAGATGGTACTAATCAGGGATTCTTAATAGCATGCTGAACTGTGCAGGTATTTTGATTACCTTTCACGAACTGATCAAAATCAGCCGCTAGAAACCAGAAAAAGACAGAGAAATGTCAATGCTGGTGGTCAGACATGACTAATCTACTGATGATTTTCAAGCTTTAATTTTAATTTTACCTGTCTCAGGATTCACCACATCAGCTAAAAATAAAATGGGTAAAGTCATCATTTTGGTAAATAACTTTTTCTACATTTCTTATACGTACAGATGACAAATTCTGATCTTCAAAGGCATTCATTTGATTAAAATCCCAGCATAGGAAACAAGTCATATTTTCACCAATAATATGATATTTTGTTAAACAAGCAAAAAGAAAAGCAAACAGCTGTATTATAACTATACTATCACCTACATTTTCTGCAGTGCCCATACTCTTACAAGTGAATCATTTTAGTTGTTTACATATCCTGATTAACAGGGAAGAATCTTACCAAAGACTGTTGCTGCTGTGGCGAGAATAAGAAGCAACATCACTTCAGTCTGACGAGCCATAGTTCTGGATTTTTCTGCACTGCAGGTAAAGCATGTTTGTTTTAATGTAATAATAAAAAAAAAGTATATGTCGCACCTCACCAAAATTCCACTTACATTTAATCAGGAGTGTCTTCTTGCTTGGTGTAACACGCTGAGGCAAGCGGCGATGCTTATATAGTGATGCTGATAGAAACGTCATGTTTCCAGAGAAAAATAACATCATTTTTTCATCATGATTACCATTTGAACTTGAATTTATGATTATTGCATATATAAAGATGATAGGACAAGGACATGGTGATATTTCGGCTGACAGATGGCATGCTGACTTGGAAATGTTTGGACTTGTACATGATTGAACACCTTCAAGGTTACATTCAGACTAATTAAAGATGAAGAATATAATATGAGGCAAAGCTACAACCATACAGTGCAACCAAAAGTATTTGGACACTTAAATATTTTGACACATACAAGTGCATGAATCTCACTGCATTAGAAAACAGCATGTCAAGTGCCAAAGATACCACATGTACACTTTTCCAGCAAAATTACAGTATTTCCCCCAAAACAGGTTGTTATTTGTAAGAATATAAAAATAATAGATATGTTGGTCAGAATTAGACAAAAAAGTAGTTGGACACTCAGTAGTGGCACAGATAGATACAGTGTTTTAGGATCCTTTGTTCTGCAGAAGGTCTTGACAATAGGAATGGAATCAATCAGTTTCTGTAACAGTTGTGGTGGAAGTTTCCTCCACGTTTCAACCAAAAAAACTTTCAGTTCATCCACCCGAGAACAGCTTGTCAACAACAATTGACAAGTTCTTCTCCGTTGCATCACATAGATGCTCTATAGCACTGGTCACTAACCCTCTTCCTTGAGATACACCTTCATGTAGGTTTCATTTAAAACTAAAATATAACACACCTGTTTTATTTGATTAATGATTAGATGGTCAGGTGGGCACAATTATGGCTGGAGCTAAAGTCCTCAAGAAGGCAGATCTCCAGGAACTGGGAACCACTGCTCTATGGGTTTAGGTCAGGGCTCTGGGAAGTATTCTTTCAAAAGGTGACTGGTGTTTTGGATCATTACCCTGCTGAAATATCCACTTCTGTAGTTTGAATAATTTCAAATTTGCATCCAAAATGTCTCTGTACACATCTGAGTTCATGATGCCATTCACTAGCAACACTGCAGTAAAAACAACCTCAGCCACCTCCAGGTTTATTAGTACAATTTGTGCCGTTTGGCTGAAATTCTTGTCCTGGCTTCCAAACAAACCCTCTACCATCAGAGCCATCCAAGTTCAGTTTGAATTAATCTGAAAATAAGACAGTTCATCAGAACCTGCTGTCTTTCTCTCCATGTTCTTTTGCAAATGTCACCTTTTTTCTTATTCTTGAGGCTGATGAATGGTTTCCACAGCATTAGTTCCCTCTGTACCCATGCTCATTGATCCTGTTTTGAATAGTTTGCGTTCTTATTGTTTCTGGCAATTCTCATTGATGTCTGAAGCAATCTGTTTCACAACTGTTTTTTTTTTTATCTTCTTTTCTTGATTTTACTCACAATTATCCTGTGGAATAACCACATGGTGTAGTTCATCACATTTACCATGGATTAACTGTGACAACAAGAACAGTCTTAAGTGTCCAAATATTTTTTGTTTAATTATAAGCGGTATATGAGTTATTTATTTTATTTTTTTTTATTTTAAACGTTTTTTTTTTTTTTTTTTTTTTTTTTGGAAAATTTTTTTCTTGAAAAAAAAGTGCTTGTGGTAACTTTCTTTAAAATAAATGGCACTTGGTTGAAATGCTGTTTTCTAATGCAGTGAAATACATACCTTTTATGAGTGTGACTTAAGTGTTTATTCTTTTGGGGGCCACTGTAGATACTTTTCTAATCTTCCTAGATGTTATTTATTTATTTATTTATTTATTTATTTATTTATTTATTTATTTATTTGTTTGTTTGTTTGAAAACTACTGTAGTCATTAGTCTGCATGACTTATTAGTCAAAAAATAAAAGTCTGTCATGCCACATTGCAATTATGGGCAGCATGTTGATGCAGTGGATAGCATTGCCAGCCTCAACGTTCCAGGGTTCCTGGGTGGATCCTGAGTTGGGGTTACTGTCAGTGAGAAGTTTCTGTGCATGTTCTCTCCATGTCCATGTGGATATTCCTGCCCCGCCTCGATCGTTTCCAGGATAGGCTCCGCATCCACCATAAATCATGGGATGAGAGACTGCACCCAAATTTACTCTTCTTATTGAACTTGTTTGACTAATTTAACAAACCGTAAAAATTCCTTTTATGATTATATCTTTATTCAAGAAACTGCAGTCTCATTAAGCCATAGCAAAGATAACATGAAGCGCTGTTTATGTTGCGTTTTATCAGATTCATCATGAAACTGTTTACTGTATTGTAATGATTAACTATTATAACGAGGGAAACCCGTGTCATCTGAGCTTACAAAGCCTATAATTCAATCAGTTATAGACCCAACTAAATGTAGCCATTCAATGAGAAACATATCATCTATCTTTAACTTCACTTTCAGATTCGCTACTGATTAATGTAAAAAAAAATATTGAACATGAATGTGAATGAAACTTTAGTGTAAAGCATCATAGAAACAGATATACAGTCCCCTCCTAAACTATTGGAACGGCAAGGACAATTCATTTTTTTATGCTATACACCAAAGATATTTAGGTTTGAGATCAAAAGATGGATATGAGCTGAGAGTTTAGGATTGCAGCTTTCGTTTCCTGGTATTTACATCTGCATGCATTAAACAACATAAGACAGAACTTTTTGAATCAGACCACACAATTTTAAGGTGAGCAAAAGTATAGGAACAGATAAGTCTTAAAGTAAATTAAAGTATATAACACTTAATATTTGGTTGCATATTCCATACTTGCAATAACTGCATCAAGCCTGTGACTCAGTGACATCATCAAACTGTTGGGTTCTTCTTTTGTGATGCTTTTCCAGGCTTTTGCTGCAGCTTCTTTCAGTTGTTTGTTTCAGAGGGTTTCTCCCTTCAGTCTCCCCTTCAGGAGGTGAAATGCTGCTCAATTGGGTCTATTGATTGACTTGGACAGTCTAAAACCTTTCACTTTTCCCCCCTGATAACGTCCTTTGTTGAGATGGTAGTGTGTTTTGGATCATTGTCTTGCTGCGTGACAAAGTTCCACCTGATTGTTTGGATGCATTTCTCTCTTATCTGGCAGACAAAGTATGTTCGTGTAAACTTCTGAATTCATTCTGCTGGTACCAACATGAGTTACATCATTCTCACTGATGTCGGAAACAATCTGTTTCTCACCTGTTTTTTTTTCTTTCTTGATTTTATTCACAATTATCCTGTGGAATCACCACAAGGTGTAGTTCATCACATTCACTATGGATTAACTGTGACAACCAGGATAGGCTTAAGTGTCCGAATACTTTTTAGCCTAATCATGAGCAGTATACAGTGCTGCTAGAAAGTTTGTGAACCCTTTACAATTTTCTGTATTCTGCATAACCTTGACTTGATATGTGATTGGACCTAGAACTAGATAAGGAGAACCAAATTAAACAAATGATGCAAAAACATTATAGTTTCTACATTGATTTATTTAGCAAAATTAACCAACATTGAATATCTTTGTCAGAAAAAGTATGTGAACCTTTAGTTAATTTAAAGGGGTTATTGAAGTCAACTGTTTCAGTCAAGTCAATGGCAATCAAGCCTAAGTTTAGCAGCTCACTGTTTAGTTCAGCACCACTGTTACTCTGTCAAGAAGTGGTCATGTAGCAAAAATCACTCCAAAATCACTCCAAATAATATTATAGGAAGTCACAAAAAGCCTCAGGGTAACATTGAAGGACCTACAGGCCACTGTTGCATATAAAACTAGGCAGATGTTTCCTGTGATATGGGCAACTGAAACAAACTGTGCTTGGTAAAATGACTAAGACTAACTGAAATGAGATTCATAGATTGCAACAAGTGAAGGGACGGGTGAAATAGTGCTGTCCGTTGGACACTGCTGTTATAAGATTATGACTTAATGGCTTATAATTAGCCAAAGCCCAATTACATGAAAATGTCTCCTTACCATATAAACTGTGCTTATAGTTACAGTTACATTTATATAGCACTTTAATAGACACTCAAAGCGTTTTACATTGGGGGGGGGCGGATCTCCTCAACCACCACTAACATGTAGCATCCACCTGGATGATGCGACGCCAGCCATAAGTCACCAGAACGCCCACCACACACCAGCGGAGAGGAGAGAGTGATGTAGACAATTCAGAGATGGGGATTATTAGGGGGCCATGATAGAGAAGGGCCAATGGGGGAATTTTACCAGGACAAGGGTATACCCCTATTCTTTTACCATAAGTGTCTTAATGACACTTATGTGTTTTAATGACCACAGAGAGTCAGGACCTTGGTTTAAGGTCTTACCCAAAAGACAATGCTGTTTTTACAGTATAGTGTCCCCATCACTATACTGGGGCATTATTCCACACACAGACCACAAGGTGAACACCCTCTGCTGGCCTCACTAATACTACTTCCAGCAGCAAGTTTTCTTAGTTTTTCCCAGCAGGTCTCCCATCCAGGTATTGGCCTAGCTCAACCCTGTTTAGTTTTAGTTGGAAAGCCAGCAATAACTGCAGGGAGATAAGGTCTGGCGTAATGGTGCTGTTCTAAATGGATAGGAATGTGGATGAGCTGGCTTTTTACTGCTTATCCAAATTGATCAGTTACCGAGAATGCATATTCTGACTTATTTTTGATGTCATTCATTAATTCTGTTGCATCTAGGCTTCCTCCCACCACCCCCACCCGACAAACAGCAATTTTATCTGTAGTTTGTTATTTTTCACATGCTTCTGTATATATATATATATATATATATATATATATATATATATATATATATATATATATATATATATATATATATATATATAAATGCAAAATGCACACTTTTTTCAGACCAGTAGGGAGTAATGCTTAATTGCTTCAGAAGGCTAGCCCAAGATTCTCTTCTCAAGGAACAGTTAATTAGTTTTCTGTCATTTATTGTTAGCCATGTTAGCATTTTTTTGCCAGACCTGTAACTAGCAGATCAGTGCATCTCATAAGCATAGCACATCTCGAAGTAGATTCGACCTCAAATTTAATGCAGCCTTTAAATGCTAAATAAATATCAGGGACACTTCAGTACAATATAGTATCTGACTATATACATATTATTAAATAGCATACTTCTCAGACCCCTGGTGTCCCTAGAACCCACTTTTTGAACCAGTGCCTTAAGGGTTCTTTGGAAGGTTGTGATGAATGTATTCTTTTTGGAGCTTTTCCTGAAGATGAAACCATTTATTGTGTGATCCTACGTGCAGGATCAGTGCATGAGCTAGATGTATTTATTTTTCTGAGAGTG
Source organism: Ictalurus punctatus (assembly GCF_001660625.3). Lineage (NCBI taxonomy): Eukaryota > Metazoa > Chordata > Actinopteri > Siluriformes > Ictaluridae > Ictalurus > Ictalurus punctatus. The sequence continues at coordinate 28,861,399 of NC_030422.2, forward strand.
TATTTAAAATGACACCAAAATGTTACCAATTAATGAAATTTTATTAGATTTTTTTTAAAGAATTTTTTTCTTGCTTTATTTATGGTAATTTGCCACAGTAATATATATATATTTTTTGTAAATCCATTAGTGACAAGGAAAATCTTTCCAATTTTGTATTATAGTTGGTAAGGTGAAGCTGGGAGCATTTCAGTTAATAATCTTGGCACACACAAAGGGATAGCTGTAATGACACGGAATGTCGTTCCAGTTCTTACTGTCTGCAGACAAAGAGGAAATATGAATATATATTATACATGGCATGACAATTGAATTAAAAATGAATCACCAAACCAAAAATATAAAGCATAGATTCCAAACACAGTTACATAAGGAAGTTTCTACTCACCACTCCAGTCAATATGCACACAGCACTCTCCACGATCAAAATTGGGTTCATTTGGATTCCACTTGGTGAAAGTCAATTTGGTGCCATCAGACCAAAAAAAGTTATTTCTCTGAAAGGATGAACAGTGAAAATCACAAGGTCTAATATTCTATTACAGTTTTGAGTTTCTTCATTTGACCATGTGTAAATCAATAAATCAAGCACTACACAGTTATATGATTCCCTGCTCACATATTTGACTGAGCTCAGGAAGTGTTTTATAGTTAGCGAACCTTCTGACAGCTAATGAGACCGATCCATGTTGGATTCTCCCGGGGGTCATGAGTACGGATAAGAGCCTTAACCCACTGATGTTCATTTTCGCTATGTATTGAGACCAAGTGCGCGTTGAGATCCAGACAGTGTTTCTAGAAAAAGAAAAAGAGCTGTAGCATCACTGCATGTTCATTAATGCAGTTATTATGCACAATTTTGCATACAAATGTTTCGTAAACAATTTTTTTTGTTTAAATTGTATATGCTAAAATAGGAGGGTTTTAAAAAAAAATTATTTTGGTGGATCATTGCCAATCCATAACCCAGTGGTAGCAATGGTATTATTCCTAGAAATATCAGTTGTCAATTTTAAGTTCAGAAAATTATAACAAAATAATAATAATTTTTTATTTTTTTTTTAAAATCATGCTCCAAAAAATATTACTGAAATATTACTGTGCCTATTTTTTCATAGATTATTTAAAAAATTGAGCTGAGGGAGTCCACTTTTTATGGCATTTTTATTCAAAACTACTGACATGAACTAGCATTGAATCCAGGATGTTGAAAATATAAAAATTTATATGTGAATGTGTATATAATTCCCATTCCATCACTGATATGCTAATAAATAAGCCTTTCATTACATTTCTCACTCTTCTAAAGACAAATGTGAATGCAGATGAAATTAACTGAATTGAACCTCAGCAGAAGCCCAGTCCATATAGGTGGCCTGATACTTGTAGCAACGTCTCTCGTATCTCACCCAGCCATTTGGACAGCATGTGGAACATTCTTCGGCTTCTGGGTCATTGCTATTGAAGAAAAACAAGTAAATACATTGTTTTAAATGGAGCTGCTGAGCTGATGGTGGTTATATTTATCATCAGATGTGACAAGCTTGGGAGATCTATTAGGTAACCTATTAAATACTTTACTTGTAGGAAGTTTAGAACAGAGAAACAAATTGAATTACACCATTTCAGTCACGGGTAACCAAGCATGGAGATATTAATCTTTTCTTCAATCTTGGAATGGAGCATAAAGACATACTGGATTTACTGGTGTTGTCAAAACGATATACTATTAGCCTGTGTCAGATTAATCATATTATTAAATATGTTTTCATTCATTCCTACCAAATAATTAACTGCAGGCACCATAATCAACATAACAACAACATCAACATAATTTGTATCCATGAGATACCTTTATGTATTAAAGGTTGGCTAAAATATATTAATTCATGTCCTTGATATATTAATTTGTGGCCACATTGAATTAACTCGTGGCCTTGATATGTTAAATCATGGCCTGCATTAGGTTAGAAATTTGAAAGATTCCCACCGATGTTCACAAAGCTCCACACCAAGAATCTACAGTGGCCCGTAAACAAGGGTGTCTATACACTTTTGCTAAGGCCATGACTTAACCCATTGTTGTTGTTGTTGTTGTTGTTGTTGTTGTTGTTGTTGTTGGTGTTTTGTTTGTTTTAACTTCAAGGTTATTAGTACAAGAAATTTGTAAGGAATGAAAAATGGACTATTGCACCTTTAATATATTAACTTGTGGCATCAATAAACCTTATTAAATGGTAAATGGCGCACTTATATAGCGCTTTTATCCAAAGCGCTTTACACTATGTCTCATTCACCCATTCACACACACACACTCACACACCAATGGTAGCAGAGCTGCCATGCAAGGCGCTAACTTGCTATCGGGACCAACTTGGGGTTCAGTGTCTTGCCCAAGGGCATTTTGGCATGTGGAGTCATGTGGGCTGGGAATTGAACAGCCAACCCTACGATTAGTGGACAACCCGCTCTACCACCTGAGGCCCAGCCTCCCGTTATTAAAAATAACCACAATGTTACTTCAGTGGCTTTGTATGTTTATAACTTCTGTAATAGGAAATAATCATTTTAAAAAATCGGTAAAGATGGTACTAATCAGGGATTCTTAATAGCATGCTAATCTGTGCAGGTATTTTGATTACCTTTCACGATCTGATCAAAATCATCCGCTAGAAACCAGAAAAAGACAGAGAAATGTCAGTGCTGGTGGTCAGACATGACTAATCTACTGATGACTTTCAAGCTTTAATTTTAATTTTACCTGTCTCAGGATTCACCACATCAGCTAAAAAGAAAATGGGTAAAGTCATCATTTTGTTAAATAATTTTCTCTACATTTCTTATACGTACAATTTACAAATTCTGATCTTCAAAAAGCATTCATTTGGCTATAATCCCAGCAAGTCATATTTTCATTAATAATATGATATTGTGTTCAACAAGCAAAAAGGAAACCAAACTGCTGTAGTGCCCATACTCCTAGACGTGTATAATTTTACTTGTTTACGTATCCTGCTGAACAGAGAAGACTCTTACCCAAAGCTTTTGGTGCTGTAGCGAGAATCAGAAGTAACATCACTTGAGTCTGACGAGCCATAGTTCTGGATTTTTATGCACTACAAGAAGAGCATGGTTTGTTTTAATGTAATAAAAATTGTGTAACACACTACATCTGAACTGAGTAAATGATTATTGAAGATGATAGGACAAGGACATGGTGATATTTGGGTTCACAGATGGCATGCCGAGTTGGAAATGTTTGGACTTGTAAATGATTTAACATGTTCAAGGTTACTGCTGCGGTATATTCAGACTGCATAGATCAGGGGTGTCCAATCTTTTCTGGAAAGGGCCGGTGTGGGTGCAGGTTTTCATTCCAACCAAGCAGGAGGCTCACCTGAATCTGTTGAAAGCCAAGATCAACTGATTAAGCAGGTGGAATCAGGTGTGGCTCCTGCTTGGTTGGAATTAAAACCTGCACTCACACCGGCCATTTGAAGATAAGATTGGACACCACTGGCAAAGATGATATATACAATATGAGGCAAACCAATAACCATACCCTGCCCCGAAAATTATCTGGACACTTAAATCTTTTTACATAGACACTTAAATATTTGGACACATACAAATGCATGAATTTGACTGCATTAGAAAACAGCATGTCAAGTGCCAACTATTTTAAAGAATGATAACACATGTACGCTTTTCAAGGAAAATTACAGTATTTAAAAGATAATAAAAAGAATATATAAAGAATAGATACATTGGTCATAATTAGACAAAAAAAGTATTTGGACACCAATAGTGGCACTGATAGATACAGTGTTTTAGGATTAAGTTTGCCATCCTTTGTTTCACAGAAGGTCTTGACAACAGGAATGGAATCAATCAGTCTTTGTAACAGTTGTGGTGGAAGTTTCCTCCACGTTTCAACCAAAAAAACCTTTCAGTTCATCCACCTGAGAACATCAACAATTGACAAGTTTTTCTCCATTGAATTTCAGTCAACAACACTGAAGATCATCTCTTAAGTCCCAGGGTTCTTTAGAAGTTAGAAAAAAACATTTAAAGATGATGTTTTAAAAGAAACGGGTGTTTCGTCCATAATGGTAAAAAAGAAAAATGGTTGTACTCCAGTGTGAAATAAATGGGTGGAGACACACTGAGTACATATCTGTTGCACAGTCTATAAGGATCCCCACCATTAAAATTCACATGAAGAGTGAAAAATGTACACACCCTCCGCGACTACATTACGTGAGGTTTAAACATTTTTATTTTGTGATGGCAGCAAGAACAAATTAAAACAAACAAATTCTCTAAAATATTTTCCATATTAAATGCATTATATTAGAAAAGATAGTACAGTCTTTGTTGATAAGTTACAAACTCATACTTTATAATAATTTGTTTAGGAGCATCTGAATCTGGCAAATAACTGATATTGCATTTAGGCATACAGTAAAAGTTAATAAACAAATTAGGAAGAAATGACTTGTACACTACTGCTGCGGATATTAAGTCAAACCGTTTTGTTCAAACTTCAGCGTGATCCATAGAGTAGCAGGAACTTATGGCACCTTATGAATGCCATGTGAAGGATTAAGCTGACTAGTCACTTACAGTTGCAAAGACATATCGTTGTGCAGGCTCTCATTCATATTTATTTACATTTACATTTATTCATTTAGCAGACGTGTTTATCCAAACTGACTTGCAAATGAGAAAATACAAGCAAAGCGATATATCGAGCAGAGAACAATACAAGTAGTGATATCATACAAGATCTGTTAATTGAATTCCAGAAGAAGCAAAGTGTGCAGAGTAGAGGTGTAAGTGCCAGAGTAAATATTATTTATTTATTTATTTATTTTAAAACATCTATTTAAGGGGTTGGTTAGGTGTTCACGGAAGAGGTGGGTCTTTAGCTGTTTTTGAAGATGGTGAGAGATTCTGCGGTCCAGATTGAGGTTGGAAGTTCATTCCACCACTGAGGAACAGTGAGTTTGAATGTTCTTGAAAGGGACCTTGAGCCACACTGAGTAGGTACTAATAAGTGTCGGTTGTTGATTGATTGCAGATTGCGTGAGGGAACGTAAGCCTTCAGAAGAGAGTTGAAGTGGGAGGGTACTGTTCCAGACAAGGTCTTGTACATGAGCATGAAGGCCTTGAATTTGATGCGGGCGGCTACAGGAAGTCAGTGGAAGGAGATGAAGAGGGGTGTGACATGGGTTCTCTTGGGTTGGTTGAAGATGAGGCATGCTGGTGCATTCTGAATCATTTGAAGGGGTTTGATGGAGCTGGCTGGGAGGCCTGAAAGCAGTGAGTTGCAGTAGTCCAGTTTTGAGATAACAAGAGCCTGGACTAGGATCTGTGTAGCCTGTTCAGTGAGGTAGGGTCTGATTTTCTTGATTTTGTACAGGATGAACCTACAGGACCGTGCAGTTGTTGAAATGTGGTCTGTAAAGGTCAAGCTGTCATCGAGAATCACCCCAAGGTTCTTGGCCTTCCTGGTTGGCTTGAGTGTGGTGGAGCCGAGCTGTACAGTGAGGTTGTGGTTGATTGAGGGACAGGCTGGGATGACGAGAAGCTCCGATTTTGCCAAGTTGAGCTTAAGGTGGTGTTCCCTCATCCAGACCGAGATGTCCAACAGGCAAGCAGAGATACGTGCAGAGACGGATTGATCGTCAGCCTGGAAGCACCAGAATTGCCCATTGGCCCCTCTTCTCCCGTGTCAACGTATAAGAAAAGGCAAAAAATACTGTAAATCTGTAAGGGATTATTAACCTGAAAGATTGGGTCATTCCGGAACTAGCAGTATTATAAAAAAAAAAAGTTTAGAAAAAGTTGCAAAGTTTGACATCTGCTCTATATTTCCAAAAAGCTCTATTTTGGTTACATCTGTCCATAGGACCCGATCCCATTTGAAGTTCCAGTAGTGTCTGGCAATCTGAAGACGCTCGAGTTTGTTTTTGGATGATAGTAGAAGCTTTTTTCTTGAAACAGCTTGAGGTGATGTAGGTGACTGGAACTTCTTAATTTTGCGCTGATCGTAGAAATAGGCACCAATGAGGTCACACAGAGAGGTTTTTAGCGTGTGTGTGTGTGTGTGTTTGTGTGTATGTGTGTGGAATGCACATGACCATACTATGTATGAATACAGCCTATGTGTAAGAACGTGTGTGTGTTTGTGTGTGTCTTATATTTAGTTGGATGTGTGTGTGTGTGTGTGTGTGTGTGTGTGTGTGTGTGTGTGTGTCAAGGTTATAATCGTAATAACGATTATAAACGAAATAACGAAAACTAGGTGTGAAAAAACATTGTCATTAACTGAAATCGAAATAAAAATGAGGCATTACAAAAAAAAAAGACTAACTAAAACTGTATTGTCTGTTTGCAAAAGTAACTAAAGTAAAATACAATTATAGAGTAAATGTCCTTAGTTTTTGTTTTTGTCAATGTCTTTCATAGATCAAATATCTTTCAGAGTTGACATTTCCGACTGGGAACCCGGAAATTACGACATTCCATGTCAAATTGAACACAGCATTGTCCATGCTCCGCACCTGGCATCATGGCGGTACTGAAAGTCGGAAGAAAGCGGCAGAGTCCTATTTGGGATTACTTTAAATATCAGTTGCAATACTCAGTTCATCCAATTCTTTCTGTGTCACTGTCTCCTGAATGTCATGTTCAGTGTGTGCCCTTTCACTATCGATGCCACTTAACATATCTGCAATTTTGTCTTTCAGTAGTAATAACTCTGACATCCCGTTGTCTTCTAGCTCTGCCACTTCCTCTCTTTCAAGGTGCTTCAGAATGTGAGTCACCAAAGAGATGCGTGATATGCGTGATTTTGCTTTAACATCTGCTCTTTGTATGCCTGATATGTTCAAAAAGTCACAGATTCCCAGCAAATTGTCTCTTTTCAGGGTGTGCAACACTCCTCCTACCTCTTCCTGTAGCTCTTCCAGGGCTGACATGTTGACAGTGCAGGGGCCTTTTCAACCAGTGGGTCTCTACTGTCCCCGATGATCCGTAACTGGCCTCAGGACCGTGTACTCGACCACCAACTTCCAGCTCTCCTTAAAACAGCAACACGTGCCTCACCGCAGCCTGCCTGGGTGTAGTATGGGGGATTTAGCTGGTGCAGAATTCAATGTACAGGCTATGGACACTGGACATCTGAGCAGCAATCCCAGCGGTGCCTCCAAAATGTTGTCCCCCTATCTATATAGAGGAGAAATAAGTCACAAGCATGATGGTTGGTGTTACTCCCACAAGAGCTTTACTCGAATGAATTGTCAAAATACAACAATACACATAACAAACAGTTGTACAAAACAGTAAACCTAAAGTGCCTTAAGACATTATTTAAATAAAAGTACACATAAAAATACGCCTTTCATGTCCACATGTTCAAATTACGGCTAGCCACAAGCTAGCGCTGTTCTGGTTTTCAGTACAAGGTGAGGACCTACACGTGCACACATGCACACACGACAAAATTTACTTATATCTACTCAAAATTATCAGAAACAAAATATATGCATGTCTCAATATGTGAGCAAGTTAACATGGATAAAACAGTGGAGTTAAACATGCACAACATACCTATATAGAGGAGAAATAAGTCACAAGCATGAAAGTTGGTGTTATTCCACGAGCGCTTTACTCGAATGGAAAAATACCACATTTCCTCCAGGTACGTGGGTGGAGATTAAAGCAATCGATCCCAGAGTGCAGGACTCAGACCATCCTAATAGATGACTGATCAGCGTTATACTTACTTGAATTATCAATGTATTAACACATTAAAATGGAACAACTGTGAAAAATAAACACTCTTTTAACTCTCTTTTTTAAAATTTGATTATTTAAATTGTTACACATAACTTTGACCTGAAATGTGATTGGATCTTAATCTGAGTCCTAAAACTAGATAAGGAGAACCAAATTAAACAAATGATGCAAAAACATTATAGTTTCTACATTGATTTATTGAGCAAAATTATCCAACATTGAATATCTTTGTCAGAAAAAGTATGTGAACCTTTAGTTAATTTAAAGGGGTTATTGAAGTCAACTGTCTCAGTCAAGACAATGGCAATCAAGCCTGAATTTAGCAGCTCACTGTTTAGTTCAGCACCACTGTTACTCTGTCAAGAAGTGGTCATGTAGCAAAAATCACTCCACAATCACTCCAAATAATATTACAGGAAGTCACAAAAAACCTCAGGGTAACATTGAAGGACCTACAGGCCACTGTTGCAATGAGTAATGTCAAAATTCATGAGTCGACCATCTCAACCGTGAAGTATGGGGGTGGCAGTAGCATGGTTTTGGGTTGCTTTGCTGCCTCGGTTCCTCAAGGCTCGCTGTTAACTATAAATTCTGCAAATTCTACAGGAGAATGTGGTGTAGATGCCATGTGTTGTGGAAGGACCTAAAAAGAGCAGTTTGTGCAAGGAAGCCCACCAACATCACTGAGTTGAAGCAGTTGTATAAGGAGGAATGGGCCAACACTTCCCCAACCCATTGTGCAGGACTGATCACCAGTTAAGAGAAACATTTGTTCAAAGGGTTTTTTCTATATACAGTGATTTTTATTACGGGTGTAAAATTATTGTATATCATATTCTATTATTTGATGTGAGACTAAATTAGACGAAATCACAAACACTTGTGAAACACACATGTCTACTGCATTTAGGCAGCCTTTCTCACCTGATTCCATCTGGGTTAAACAGAAGATATAAACTATGTGCTTCAGCCATGCCTCCTTTAGAATCACACCAGTGAAAGACTGAAAGGCTAATGTTTAATTAGCCACGTTTAGTTTAAATGTAAAGCACAGCTTTTGTTTTGGTATACACTGCTCAATACAGTCTGAACAGATCTCACAAAAACTGTCATTGTTAAGTTTCAGTTCTTTTACTTTTATAATGTTGAATGTTTTAATCAATATCACATGGAAAACTAAGATTCATATTCGGGCGATGCTTAATCTTCCTGCAAACAAAAATTGCATATTAACTTTTGTGTATCATTACACTCCTATTTCCATGTGCTAGTAATTGTTTATAATTGTACAAGGTCTTCTTGAGCTGTTTACTAGTGTGAGATTTATCCTAAAAAACATTCCCAAAAAGTTAAAAATGTTCTTTTGTTGGTTGAAGTATCATGCATTATCATTCACAAATGATTTTTTAAAAAGTTTCTGTAACTGCAGATATAAAACTAGGGAGATGTTTCCTGTGATATGGGCAACTGAAACAAACTGTGCTTGGTAAAATGACTAAGACTAACTGAAATGAGATTCATAGATGACAAGTGAAGGGACATGTGAAGTAGTACTGCAGTTTTGGACACCCCTGTTATATGATTATGACATGATGGCTTATATAGCTTAAGCCCAATTACATGAAAATGTCTCTTTACCATATAAACTGTGCTTATAGTTACAGTTATATAGCACTTTTCTAGACACAGGAGATCGGATGGATTAACATCTCATCCAAGAGACAATGTTGTTTTTACAGTGTCCCCATCACTATACTGGGGTATTAGGCCCCACACACACCACTGGGTGAGCACCCCCTGCTGGCCTCACTAATACCACTTCCCACAGCAACCTTAGTTTTCCCCAGAAAATCCCCCATCCAGGTACTGGCCAAGCTCAACTGTACTTTGCTTCAGTGGGAAACCAGGCAATAACTGCAGGGAGATGTGGCTCTGGCATAATGATACTGTTCTTAATGGATAGGGCCCTTGGAAGACCTGGCTTTTAACTGCTTCTCCAAATTGATCAGTTAATCAGAATGCATATATGCTGATTTTAAAATACTTATTTTAGACTTATTTTTGATTTCATTCATTAATTCTGTCGCATCTACTTTCCCCCCCCCCGCCCCCCCCGACAAACAGCAGTTTTATCTGTAGTTTGTTATTATTCACACCATTTTCTATAAAAACAAATGCAAAATGCACACTTTTTTCAGAACAGTTGGGAAGAATGCTTCACTGCTTCGGAAAGCTATCCCAAGATTTTCTTCTCAAGGAACAGTTAATTAGTTTTCTGTCATTTATTGTTAGCCATTTTAATATTTTTTGCCAGACCTGTAACTAGCAGATCAGTGCATCTCATAAGCAAAGCACATCTTGAAGTAGTTTAGACCTCAAATTTAAGGCAGCCCTTTAAATCCTAAATAAATATCAGGGACACTTCAGTACAGTATAGTGTCTGACTTATAATATATACATATTATAAAATATTATACTTCTCAGACCCCTGGTGTCCCTAGAACCCACTTTGAGAACCAGTGCTTTAAGGGTTCTTTGGAAGGTTGCGATGAAAGTATTCTTTTTGGAACTTTTCTTGAAGATGAAACCATTTATTGTGTGATTTTGTGTGCACAGAGGTGCATGAGTGCATGAGCTAAATGTGTTTATTTTCTGAGAGTGTATTTAAGAACGACACCAAAATGATACCCATTAATGAAATACATTTTATTTACATTTTTAAAATATTGTTCTATTGCTCTAATTATGGTAAGTTGCCACAGTAAATTATTATTATTATATTTGTAAATCCATTAGTAACAAGGAAAACCTTTCCAATATTGTATTATAGTTGGTAAGGTGAAGCTGGAAGCATTTCACTTAAAACTCTTGGCGCACACAAAGGGATAGGTGTAACGACACGATATGTCGTTCCAGTTCTTACTGTCTGCAAACAAAGAAGAAATTTAGATATATATTATACATGGCATGACAACTGAATTAAAAATTAATCAACAAACAAAATTTATAAAGAACAGATTTGAATTTTCTACTCACAGCCATAGTTCATATGCACACAGCACTCGCCGAATAGAAAATTGGGTTCATTTGGATTCCACTTGGTGAAAGTCAATTTGGTGCCATCAGACCAAAAAAACCTATTTGTCTGAAAGAATGAACAGTGGAAATCACAAGGTCTAATATTCTATTACAGTTTTGAGTTTCTTCATTTGACCATGCGAAAGTCAATAAATCAAGCACTACACAGTTATATGATTCCCTGCTCACATATTTGACTGAGCTCAGGAAGTGTTTTATTCTTAGCGAACCTTCTGACAGCCACTGAGGCCGATCCATGTTGGATTCTCCTGGTAATCATGAGCACGGATAAGAGCCTTAACCCGCTGATATTCTTTTTCACTATGTATTGAGACCAAGTGCGCATCGAGATCCAGACAGTGTTTCTAGAAAAAGAAAAAGAGCTGTAGCATCACTGCATGTTCAATAATGCAGTTATTATGCACAATTGTGCATACAAATGTTTCGTAAACAAGTTTTCATAAATAGTTTAAATTGTATATACTAAAACAGGAGGGTTTTCCATAACCCAGTGGTAGCAATGGTATTATTCCTAGAAATATCAGTTGTCAATTTTAAGTTCAGAAAATTACAACAAAATAATAGTAATAATAATAATAATAATAATAATAATAAAAGAATCATGCTCCAAAAAATATTACTGAACTCATCTTAATAATGTGCCTAATTTTTACATAGATTATTTAAAAAATTGAGCTGAGGGAGTCCACTTTTTATGGCATTTTTATTCAAAACTACTGACATGAACTAGCACTGAATGCAGGATGTTGAAAATATAAAAATTTATATGTGAATGTGTATATAATACCCATTCCATCACTGATATGCTAATAAATAAGCCTTTCATTACATTTCTCACTCTTCTATAAAGACAAATGTGAATGCAGATGAAATTAATTGAATTGAACCTCAGCAGAAGCCCAGTCCATATAGGTGGCCTGATACTTGTAGCAACGTCTCTCGTATCTCACCCAGCCATTTGGACAGCATGTGGAACATTCTTCGGCTTCTGACTCATTGATATGGAAGAAAAAAAAAGTCAATAAATTGTTTGAAATGGAGCTGCTGAGCTGATGGTGGTTTTATTTATAATTGGATGTGACAGGTTTGGGAGATCTATTAGATAACCATTAAATACTTTACTTGTGGCAAACAACAGAGACATTGACAGAGACAGTTGAATTACACTATTTTGGTTACTAGAAACCAAGCATGGAGATGTTAATCTTTTCTTCAATCTTGGAATGGCGCGTAAAGACATACTGGAGTCACTGGTGTTGTCAAAACGATATACTATTAGCCTGTGTCAGATTAATCATATTCTTAAATATGTTTTCATTCATTCCCAGCAAATAATTAACTGCAGGCACCATAATCAACATAACAACAGCATCAACATAATTTGTATCCATGAGATACCTTTATGTATTAAAGGTTGGGCAAAATATATTCATTCATGGCCTCGATATATTAATTTGTGACCACATTAAACTGACACGTGGCCTTGATATGTTAAATCATGGCCTGCATTAGGTTAGAAATTTGAAAGATTCCCACCATTGTTCACAAAGCGCCACCCCAAAGAATCTACAGTGGCCCATAGACAAGGGTGTCTATACACATTTGCTACACATTTGCTAAGGCTATTACTTAACCCATTGTTGTTGTTGTTTTTTTGTTTTTACGTCAAGGTTATTTGTACAAGGAATTTGTAAGGAATAAAAAATTGACTATTGCACCTTTTAATATCTTAAATTGTGGCATCAATAAAAATATCTGTGGTCACACCTTATTAAATGGTAAATGGCGCACTTATATAGCGCTTTTATCCAAAGCGCTTTACACTGTGTCTCATTCACCCATTCTCTCTCTCACACACCAATGGTAGCAGAGCTGCGCTGCAAGGCGCTAACTTACCATCAGGAGCAACTTGGGGTTCAGTGTCTTGCCAAAGGAAAATAAAATATTGTGTAACACACTACATCTGAACTGAGTAAATGATTATTGAAGATGATAGGACAAGGACATGGTGATATTTGGGTTCACAGATGGCATGCCAAGTTGGAAATGTTTGGACTTGTAAATGATTTAACATGTTCAAGGTTACTGCTGCGGTATATTCAGACTGCATAGATCAGGGGTGTCCAATCTTATCTGGAAAGTGCCAGTGTGGGTGCAGGTTTTCATTCCAACCAAGCAGGAGGCACACCTGATTCCACCTGTTTAATCAGTTGATCTTGGCTTCCAGTAAACTCAGGTGTGGCTCCTGCTTGGTCGGAATGAAAACGTGCACCCACACCGGCCCTTTCCGGATAAGACGTACACGTACACTTTTCCATCAAAATTACAGTATTTCCCCAAAAACAGTTTGCTATTTGTAAGAATATATAAAGAATAGATATGTTGGTCAGAATTAGACAAAAAAGTATTTGGACACTCATTAGTGGCACTGATAGATACAGTGTTTTAGGATTAAGTTTGACATCCTTTGTTCTGCAGAAGGTATTGACAAGAGGAATGGAATCAGTCAGTTTCTGTAACAGTTGTGGGGGAAGTTTCCTCCACGTTTCAACCAAAAAAACAGTTCATCCACCCTAGAACATCAACAGTTGACAAGTTCTTCTCCATTGTATCACATAGATGCTCTATAGCACTGGTCACTAACCCTCTTCCTTGAGATCTACCATCCTGCAGGTTTCATTTAAAACCAAAATCTAACACACCTGTTTTAGTTGATTAATGATTAGATGGTCAGGTGGGCACAATTATGGCTGGAGTTAAAGTCCTCATGAAGGTACAGTGAGGGAAAAAAGTATTTGATCCCCTGCTGATTTTGTACGTTTGCCCACTGACAAAGAAATGATCATTCTATAATTTTAATGGTAGATTTATTTGAACAGTGAGAGACAGAATAACAACAAGAAAATCCAGAAAAACGCATGTCAAAAATGTTATGAATTGATTTGCATTTTAATGAGGGAAATAAGTATTTGACCCCTCTGCAAAACATGACTTAGTACTTGGTGGCAAAACCCTTGTTGGCAATCACAGAGGTCAGACATTTTTTATAGTTGGGCACCAGGTTTGCACACATCTCAGGAGGGATTTTGTCCCACTCCTCTTTGCAGATCTTCTCCAAGTCATTAAGGTTTCGAGGCTGACGTTTGGCAACTTGAACCTTCAGCTCCTTCCACAGATTTTCTATGGGATTTAGGTCTGGAGACTGGCTAGGCCACTCCAGGACCTTAATGTGCTTCTTCTCGAGCCACTCCTTTGTTGCCTTGGCCGTGTGTTTTGGGTCATCGTCATGCTGGAATACCCATCCACGACCCATTTTCAATGCCCTGGCTGAGGGAAGGAGGTTCTCACCCAAAATTTGACTGTACATGGCCCTGTCCATCGTCCCTTTGATGCGGTGAAGTTGTCCTGTCCCCTTAGCAGAAAAACACCCCCAAAGCATAATGTTTCCACCTCCATGTTTGACGGTGAGGATGGTGTTCTTGGGGTCATAGGCAGCATTCCTCCTCCTCCAAACATGGCGAGTTGAGTTGATGCCAAAGAGCTCCATTTTGGTCTCATCTGACCACAACACTTTCACCCAGTTGTCCTCTGAATCATTCAGATGTTCATTGGCAAACTTCAGATAGACATGTATATGTGCTTTCTTGAGCAGGGGGACCTTGCGTGTGCTGCAGGATATCAGTCCTTCACGGCGTAGTGTGTTACCAATTGTTTTCTTGGTGACTATGGTCCCAGCTGCATTGAGATCATTGACAAGATCCTCCTGTTTAGTTCTCGGCTGATTCCTCACTGTTCTCATGATCACTGCAACTCCACGAGGTGAGATCTCGCATGGAGCCCCAGGCCGAGGGAGATTGACAGTTCTTTTGTGTTTCTTCCATTTGCGAATAATCGCACCAACTGTTGTCACCTTCTCACCAAGCTGCTTGGCAATGGTCTTGTAGCCCATTCCAGACTTGTGTAGGTCTACAATCTTGTCCCTGACATCCTTGGAGAGCTCTTTGGTCTTGGCCATGGTGGAGAGTTTGGAATCTGATTGATTGATTGCTTCTGTGGACAGGTGTCTTTTATACAGGTAACAAGCTGAGTTTAGGAGCACTCCCTTTAAGAGTGTGCTCCTAATCTCAGCTCGTCACCTGTATAAAAGACACCTGGGAGCCAGAAATCTTTCTGATTGATACTTATACCAAATACTTATTTCCCTCATTAAAATGCAAATCAATTTATAACATTTTTGACATGCGTTTTTCTGGATTTTCTTGTTGTTATTCTGTCTCTCACTGTTCAAATAAATCTACCATTAAAATTATAGACTGATCATTTCTTTGTCAGTGGGCAAACGTACAAAATCAGCAGGGGATCAAATACTTCTTTCCCTCACTGTAGATCTCCAGGAACTGGGGTTGGTGACCACTGCTCTGTGGGTTTAGGTCAGGGCTCTGGGAAGTATTCTTTCAAAAGGTGACTGGTGTTTTGGATCATTACCCTGCTGAAATATCCACTTCTGTACTTTGAATAATTTTAAAATTGCATCCAAAACGTCTCTGTACACTTCTGAGTTCATGATGCCATTCACTAGCATCACTGCAGTAAAAACAACCTCAGCCACCTCCAGGTTTATTAGTACAATTTGTACAGTTTGGCTGGAATTTCTCTCTTGACTTTCTATACACAAACCCTCCACCATACAAGTTCAATTTGAATTAATCTGGAAATAAGACAGTTCTCCAGAACCTGCTGTCTTTCTCACCATGTTCTTTTGCAAATGTTACCTTTTTTTCTTATTCTTGAGGCTGATGAATGGTTTCCACAGCATTACTTTCCATCTGTACCCATGCTCGTTGATCCTGTTTTTAATAGTTTGTGTTCTTATTGTTTCTGGCAATTCTCATTGACGCCTGAAGCAATCTGTTTCTCACCTGTTTTTTTTTCTTCTTCTTGATTTTATTCACAATTATCCTGCGGAATCACCACATGGTGTAGTTCATCACATTCACCATGGATTAACTGTGACAACCAGGATAGGCTTGACCTACAGGCCACTGTTGCAATGAGTAATGTCAAAATTCATGAGTCGACCATCTTAACCGTGAAGTATGGGGGTGGCAGTATCATGGTTTGGGGCTGCTTTGCTGCCTCGGTTCCTCAAGGCTCACTGTTAACTACAAATTCTGCAAATTCTTGGAGAATGTCATGGTATCTTTCTCTGAAATGAAGCTTAACTGTATCGGGGTCATGCTGCAAGTCACATGCTGTGGAAGGACCTAAAAAGAGCAGTTTGTGCAAGGAAGCCCACCAACATCACTGAGTTGAAGCAGTTGTATAAGGAGGAATGGGCCAACATTTCTCCAACCCATTGTGCAGGACTCATCACCAGTTAACAGAAACGTTTGGTCGAAAGGTTTTTTCTATATACAGTGATTTTTATTATGGGTGTAAAATTATTGCATATCATCTTCTATTGTTTGATGTGAGGCTAAACTAGACGGAATCACAAACACTTGTGAAACACACATGTCTACTGCATTTAGGCAGCCTTTCTCACCTGATTCCATCTGGGTTAAAGGGAAGATATAAACTATGTGCTTCAGCCATGCCTCCTTTAGAATCACACCAGTGAAAGACTAAAAGGCTAATGTTTAATTAGCCACGTTTAGTTTAAATGTAAAGCACAGCTTTTGTTTTGGTATACACTGCTCAATAGAGTCTGAACGGATCTCACAAAAACTGTCATTGTTAAGTTTCAGTTCTTTTACTTTTATAATGTTGAATGTTTTAATCAATATCACATGGAAAACTAAGATTCATAATCAGGCGATGCTTAATCTTCCTGCAAACAAAAACTGTGTATTAAGTTTTGTGTATCATTACACTCCTATTTCCATGTGCTAGTTATTGTTTATAATTGTACAAGGTCTTCTTGAGCTGTTTACTAGTGTGAGATTTATCCCAAAAAACATTCCCAAAGAGTTAAAAATGTTCTTTTGTTGTTTGAAGTATCATGCATTATCATTCACAAATGATTTTTTAAAAAGTTTCTGTAACTGCAGATATAAAACTAGGGAGATGTTTCCTGTGATATGGGCAACTGAAATAAACTGTGCTTGGTAAGATGACTAAGACTAACTGAAATGAGATTCATAAATGGCAACAAGTGAAGGGACGGGTGAAGTAGTGCTGTCGTTTGGTCACAGCTGTTATAAGATTATGACATAGTGGCTTAAGACCAATTACATGAAAATGTCTCTTTTCCATATAAACTTTGCTTATACTTACAATGACATTTATATAGCGCTTTTCTAGACACTCAAAGCGTTTTACATTGTATGGGGGTGGGGGGTGGGGGGAATATCCTGAACTACCACTAATGTGTAGCATCCACCTGCATAATGCACCAGAACACCCACCACACACCAGCTATTAGTGGAGAGGAGAGCGTGATGTAGCCAATTCAGGGATGAGGATTATTAGAAGAGCATGATAGAGAAGGGCCAATGTGGGAATTTCACCAGGACAAGGGTATACCCCTACTCTTTTACCATATGTGTCCTAGCCATTTTAATATTTTTTGCCAGACCTGTAACTAGCAGATCAGTGCATCTCATAAGCAAAGCACGTCTCGAAGTAGTTTAGACCTCAAATTTAATGCAGCCCTTTAAATTCTAAATAAATATCAGGGACACTTCAGTACAGTATCTGACTATATACATATTATTAAATATCATACTTCTCAGACCCCTAGTGTCCCTTGAACCCACTTTTTGAACCAGTGCTTTAAGGGTTCTTTGGAAGGTTGTGATGAAAGTATTCTTTTTGGAACTTTTCTTGAAGATGAAACCATTTATTGTGAGATCCTACGTGCAGGATCAGTGCATGAGCTAGATGTATTTATTTTTCTGAGAGTGTATTTAATAATGACACCAAAATGATACCCATTAATGAAATACAATTTATTTATTTATTTTTTAAAGATTTTTTTCTTGCTCTATTTATGGTAAGTTGCCACAGTAATTTTTTTGTAAATCCATTAGTGACAAGGAAAACCTTTCCAATATTGTATTATAGTTGTTAAGGTGAAGCTGGGAGCATTTCAGTAAATACTCTTGGCACATACAAAGGGATAGCTGTGATCACACGGAATGTCGTTCCAGTTCTTACTGCCTGCAGACAAAATGGAAATATAGATATATATTATACATGGCATGACAACTGAATTAAAATGAATCACCAAACCCAAAATAAATGAATAGATTCGAAACACAGTTACATAAGGAAATTTCTACCCACCACTCCAGTTCATGTGCACACAGCACTCTCTATTATTAAAATTGGGTTCATTTGGATTCCACTTGGTGTAAGTCAATTTTGTGCCATCAGACCAAAAAAAGAAATATTTCTGAAAGGATGAACAGTGGAAAAAACATCAAATTCAGAGTTTCTTCATTTGACCATGTGTAAGTCAAGAAATCAAGCACTATACAGTTATATGATTCCCTGCTCACATATTTGACTGATATCAGGGAGTGTTTGATTCTTAGCGAACCTTCTGACAGGCATTGAGGCCGATCCATGTTGGATTCTCCTGGGGGTCATGAGCACGGATAACGGATTTAACCAGTTGATATTCTCTTTCGTTCTGGATTGAGACCAAATGTGCACCGAGATCTAGACAGCGTTTCTAGAAAAAGAAGAAGAACTGTAGCATCACTGCATGTTCATTAATGAGCCTACTCAGTGTGGCTCAATGTCCTTTTCAAGAACATTCAAACTAACTGTTCCTCAGTGGTGGAATCAATTTCCAACCTCAACCACAGAATCTCTCACCATCTTCAAAAAACAGCTAAAGACCCACCTCTTCTGTGAACACCTAACCAACCCATACAAAAAAAAATAATAAATACTCTGGCACTTACACCTCTACTCTGCGCACTTTGTTTCTTCTGGAACTCAATTATGGATCTTGTATGGTAGCAGTACTTGTATTGTTCTCTGCTTGATATATCGCTTTGCTTCTATTTCCTATTGGTAAGCCGCTTTGGATAAAAGCGTCTGCTAAATGAATGAATACAAATGTAAAAGTAATGCAGTTATTATGCACAATTATACATATTGTAAGGAAGCCTCATTGGTTCTTTATAAATGAGTTTTCATGAATAATTGTAATTTTATATGCTAAAACAGGAGGCTTTTTAAAATTTTATTTTGGTTGATCATTGCCAATCCATAGCCTACCAGTAGCAATGGTATTATTCCTAGAAATAATATCAGTTGCCAATTTTAAGTTCAGAAAATTACACAAAAAAAAAACAACCAAAAAGAATCATGCTCCATGAATACTTTTGAACACATCTTAATAATGGGCTTAATTTTTACATAGACTGTTTAAAAAATTGTGCTGAGGGAGTTCACTTTTTTATGTCATTTGTTCTAGTTATATTCAAAACTACTGACATGAACTAGCATTGAAACCAGGATATAAAAGATGTGTATTATGTGTATATAATACCCATTCCACCACTGATGTGCTAATAAATAAGCATTTCATAACATTTCTCACTCTTCTATAAAGACAAATGTGAATACAGGTTTAATGAAATGAATTGAACCTCGGCAGAAGCCCAGTCCATTGCGGCCTGATACAAGAAGCAACGTCTCTCATATGTCACCCAGCCATTTGGACAGCATGTGGAACATTTGCTGTCTACGCGACGTTCTTTGGATTCTGACTCATTAGCATTAAAGAAAGAAAAAAAAAACTTGTCAATAAATTGTTTGAAATGGAGCTACTGAGCTGATGGTGGCTATATTTTAACAAGATGTGACAAGCGTGGGAGATCTATTAGATAACCATTAAATACTTTACTTGTAGCAAGCTTAGAACAGAGAAACCAATTGAATTACACCATTTTAGTCACTGGAAACCAAACATGGAGATGTTAATCTTTTCTTCAATCTTGGAATGGAGTGTAAAGACATACTGGAGTCACTGGTGTTGTCAAAACGATATACTGTTAGCTTGTGTCAGATTAATCATATTCTTAAACACATTGAATTAACTCGTGGTCTTGATATGTGAAATCTTGGCCTGCATTAGGTTAGAAATTTGAATGAGTCCCACTCATGTTTACAAAGCTCCACCCCAAGAATCTACAGTGGCCCGTAGACTAGAGTGTCTATAAAATGACTGACATCAAAAAACAAGCAGGTATTCCAGACAGGAACTTCTTTTTCCAAACAGTGACTTTATACACGTTTGCTAAGGCCATTATTTAACCCATTGGGGTTTTATTTATTTATATATTTATTTATTTATTTATTTATTTATTTACTTCAAGGTTATTTGTACATGGAATTTGTAAGGAATAAAAAATTAACTATTGCACCTTTAATACGTTAACTTGTGGTCACACCTTATTAAAAATAACCACAATGTTACCTCAGTGGCCTTGTATGTTTATAACTTCTGTAATAGGAAATATATATCTATATCTATATCTATATATATATCTATATATCTATATATCTATATATATATATATATATATATATATATATATATACATATATATATATATATATATATATATATATATATTTTAAAATCGGTAAAGATGGTACTAATCAGGGATTCTTAATAGCATGCGGATCTGTGCAGGTATTTTGATTACCTTTCACGATCTGATCAAAATCAGCCGCTAGAAACCAGAAAAAGACAGAGAAATGTCAGTGCTGGTGCTCAGACATGACTAATCTACTGATGATTTTCAAGCTTTAATTTTAATTTTACCTGTCTCAGGATTCACCACATCAGCTACAAATAAAATGGGTAAAGTCATCATTTTGGTAAATAACTTTCTCTACATTTCTTATACGTACAGATGACAAATTCTGATCTTCAAAGGCATTCATTTGATTAAAATCCCAGCATAGGAAACAAGTCATATTTTCACCAATAATATGATATTTTGTTAAACAAGCAAAAAGAAAAGCAAACAGCTGTATTATAACTATACTATCACCTACATTTTCTGCAGTGCCCATACTCCTACAAGTGAATCATTTTAGTTGTTTACATATCCTGATTAACAGGGAAGAATCTTACCAAAGACTGTTGCTGCTGTGGCGAGAATAAGAAGCAACATCACTTCAGTCTGACGAGCCATAGTTCTGGATTTTTCTGCACTGCAGGTAAAGCATGTTTGTTTTAATGTAATAAAAAAAAAAGTATATGTCGCACCTCACCAAAATTCCACTTACATTTAATCAGGAGTGTCTTCTTGCTTGGTGTAACACGCTGAGGCAAGCGGCGATGCTTATATAGTGATGCTGATAGAAACGTCATGTTTCCAAAGAATAATAACATCATTTATTCATCAGGATGACCATTTGAACTTGAATTTATGATTATTGCATATATAAAGATGATAGGACAAGGACATGGTGATATTTCGGCTGACAGATGGCATGCTGACTTGGAAATGTTTGGACTTGTACATGATTGAACACCTTCAAGGTTACATTCAGACTGATTAAAGATGAAGAATATAATATGAGGCAAAGCTACAACCATACAGTGCAACCAAAAGTATTTGGACACTTAAATATTTTGACACATACAAGTGCATGAATCTCACTGCATTAGAAAACAGCATGTCAAGTGCCAAAGCTACCACAGGTACACTTTTCCAGCAAAATAACAGTATTTCCCCCAAAACAGGTTGTTATTTGTAAGAATATAAAAAGAATAGATATGTTGGTCAGAATTAGACAAAAAAGTAGTTGGACACTCAGTAGTGGCACAGATAGATACAGTGTTTTAGGATCCTTTGTTCTGCAGAAGGTCTTGACAATAGGAATGGAATCAATCAGTTTCTGTAACAGTTGTGGTGGAAGTTTCCTCCACGTTTCAACCAAAAAAACTTTCAGTTCATCCACCCGAGAACAACTTGTCAACAACAATTGACAAGTTCTTCTCCGTTGCATCACATAGATGCTCTATAGCACTGGTCACTAACCCTCTTCCTTGAGATACACCTTCATGTAGGTTTCATTTAAAACTAAAATCTAACACACCTGTTTTATTTGATTAATGATTAGATGGTCAGGTGGGCACAATTATGGCTGGAGCTAAAGTCCTCATGAAGGCAGATCTCCAGGAACTGGGAACCACTGCTCTATGGGTTTAGGTCAGGGCTCTGGGAAGTATTCTTTCAAAAGGTGACTGGTGTTTTGGATCATTACCCTGCTGAAATATCCACTTCTGTAGTTTGGATAATTTCAAATTTGCATCCAAAATGTCTCTGTACACATCTGAGTTCATGATGCCATTCACTAGCAACACTGCAGTAAAAACAACCTCAGCCACCTCCAGGTTTATTAGTACAATTTGTGCCGTTTGGCTGAAATTCTTGTCCTGGCTTCCAAACAAACCCTCTACCATCAGACCCATCCAAGTTAAATAAGACAGTTCATCAGAACCTGCTGTCTATCTCTCCATGTTCTTTTGCATATGTCACCTTTTTTTCTTATTCTTGAGGCTGATGAATGGTTTCCACAGCATTAGTTCCCTCTGTACCCATGCTCATTGATCCTGTTTTGAATAGTTTGCGTTCTTATTGTTTCTGAAAATTCTCATTGATGTCTGAAGCAATCTGTTTCTCAACTGTTTTTTTTTTATCTTCTTTTCTTGATTTTACTCACAATTATCCTGTGGAATAACCACATGGTGTAGTTCATCACATTTACCATGGATTAACTGTGACAACAAGAACAGTCTTAAGTGTCCAAATATTTTTTGTTTAATTATAAGCGGTATATGAGTTATTTATTTATTTATTTATTTTGATTTTAAACGTTTTTTTTTTTTTTTTTTTTTTTTTTGAAATGTTTTTCTTGAAAAAAAAGTGCTTGTGGTAACTTTCTTTAAAATAAATGGCACTTGGTTGAAATGCTGTTTTCTAATGCAGTGAAATACACACCTTTTATGAGTGTGACTTAAGTGTTTATTCTTTTGGGGGCCACTGTAGATACTTTTCTAATCTTCCTAGATGTTATTTATTTATTTATTTATTTATTTATTTATTTATTTATTTATTTATTTGAAACCTACTGTAGTCATTAGTCTGCATGACTTATTAGTCAAAACATAAAAGTCTGTCATGCCACATTGCAATTATGGGCAGCATGTTGATGCAGTGGATAGCATTGCCAGCCTCAACGTTCCAGGGTTCCTGGGTGGATCCTGAGTTGGGGTTACTGTCAGTGAGAAGTTTCTGTGCATGTTCTCTCCATGTCCATGTGGATATTCCTGCCCCGCCTCGATCGTTTCCAGGATAGGCTCCGGATCCACCATAAATCATGGGATGAGAGACTGCACCCAAATTTACTCTTCTTATTGAACTTGTTTGACTAATTTAACAAACCGTAAAAATTCCTTTTATGATTATATCTTCATTCAAGAAACTGCAGTCTCATTAAGCCATAGCAAAGATAACATGAAGCGCTGTTTGTATTGCGTTTTATAAGATTCATCATGAAACTGTTTACTGTATTGTAATGATTAACTATTATAACGAGGGAAACCCATGTCATCTGAGCTTACAAAGCCTATAATTCAATCAGTTATAGACCCAACTAAATGTAGCCATTCAATGAGAAACATATCATCTATCTTTAACTTCTCTTTCAGATTCGCTACTGATTAATGTAAAAAGAAATATTGAACATGAATGTGAATGAAACTTTAGTGTAAAGCATCATAGAAACAGATATACAGTCCCCTCCTAAACTATTGGAACGGCAAGGACAATTCATTTTTTTATGCTATACACCAAAGATATTTAGGTTTGAGATCAAAAGATGGATATGAGCTGAGAGTTTAGGATTGCAGCTTTCGTTTCCTGGTATTTACATCTGCATGCGTTAAACAACATAAGACAGAACTTTTTGAATCAGACCACACAATTTTAAGGTAAGCAAAAGTATAGGAACAGATAAGTCTTAAAGTAAATTAAAGTATATAACACTTAATATTTGGTTGCATATTCCATACTTGCAATAACTGCATCAAGCCTGTGACTCAGTGACATCATCAAACTGTTGGGTTCTTCTTTTGTGATGCTTTTCCAGGCTTTTGCTGCAGCTTCTTTCAGTTGTTTGTTTCAGAGGGTTTCTCCCTTCAGTCTCCCCTTCAGGAGGTGAAATGCTGCTCAATTGGGTCTATTGATTGACTTGGACAGTCTAAAACCTTTCACTTTTCCCCCCTGATAACGTCCTTTGTTGAGATGGTAGTGTGTTTTGGATCATTGTCTTGCTGCGTGACAAAGTTCCACCTGATTGTTTGGATGCATTTCTCTCTTATCTGAATGCATATTCGGACTTATTTTTGATGTCATTCATTAATTCTGTTGCATCTAGGCTTCCTCCCACCACCCCCACCCGACAAACAGCAATTTTATCTGTAGTTTGTTATTTTTCACATGCTTCTGTATATATATATATATATATATATATATATATATATATATATATATATATATATATATATATATATATATATATATATATATATATATATATATATATAAATGCAAAATGCACACTTTTTTCAGACCAGTAGGGAGTAATGCTTAATTGCTTCAGAAGGCTAACCCAAGATTCTCTTCTCAAGGAACAGTTAATTAGTTTTCTGTCATTTATTGTTAGCCATGTTAACATTTTTTTGCCAGACCTGTAACTAGCAGATCAGTGCATCTCATAAGCATAGCACATCTCGAAGTAGATTCGACCTCAAATTTAATGCAGCCCTTTAAATCCTAAATAAATATCAGGGACACTTCAGTACAATATAGTATCTGACTATATACATATTATTAAATATCATACTTCTCAGACCCCTGGTGTCCCTAGAACCCACTTTTTGAACCAGTGCCTTAAGGGTTCTTTGGAAGGTTGTGATGAATGTATTCTTTTTGGAGCTTTTCCTGAAGATGAAACCATTTATTGTGTGATCCTACGTGCAGGATCAGTGCATGAGCTAGATGTATTTATTTTTCTGAGAGTGTATTTAAAATGACACCAAAATGTTACCAATTAATGAAAGACATTTTATTAGATTTTTTTTAAAGAATTTTTTTCTTGCTTTATTTATGGTAATTTGCCACAGTAATATATATATATATTTTGTAAATCCATTAGTGACAAGGAAAATCTTTCCAATTTTGTATTATAGTTGGTAAGGTGAAGCTGGGAGCATTTCAGTTAATAATCTTGGCACACACAAAGGGATAGCTGTAATGACACGGAATGTCGTTCCAGTTCTTACTGTCTGCAGACAAAGAGGAAATATGAATATATATTATACATGGCATGACAATTGAATTAAAAATGAATCACCAAACCAAAAATATAAAGCATAGATTCCAAACACAGTTACATAAGGAAGTTTCTACTCACCACTCCAGTCAATATGCACACAGCACTCTCCACGATCAAAATTGGGTTCATTTGGATTCCACTTGGTGAAAGTCAATTTGGTGCCATCAGACCAAAAAAAGTTATTTGTCTGAAAGGATGAACAGTGAAAATCACAAGGTCTAATATTCTATTACAGTTTTGAGTTTCTTCATTTGACCATGTGTAAATCAATAAATCAAGCACTATACTGTTATATGATTCCCTGCTCACATATTTGACTGAGCTCAGGAAGTGTTTTATAGTTAGCGAACCTTCTGACAGCTAATGAGACCGATCCATGTTGGATTCTCCCGGGGGTCATGATAAGAGCCTTAACCCACTGATGTTCATTTTCGCTGTGTATTGAGACCAAGTGTGCATCGAGATCCAGACAGTGTTTCTAGAAAAAGAAAAAGAGCTGTAGCATCACTGCATGTTCATTAATGCAGTTATTATGCACAATTTTGCATACAAATGTTTCGTAAACAATTTTTTTTTGTTTAAATTGTATATGCTAAAATAGGAGGGTTTAAAAAAAAAAAAATATTTTGGTGGATCATTGCCAATCCATAACCCAGTGGTAGCAATGGTATTATTCCTAGAAATATCAGTTGTCAATTTTAAGTTCAGAAAATTATAACAAAATAATAATAATTTTTAATTTTTTTTTAAAAATCATGCTCTAAAAAATATTACTGAAATATTACTGTGCCTATTTTTTCATAGATTATTTAAAAAATTGAGCTGAGGGAGTCCACTTTTTATGGCATTTTTATTCAAAACTACTGACATGAACTAGCATTGAATCCAGGATGTTGAAAATATAAAAATTTATATGTGAATGTGTATATAATTCCCATTCCATCACTGATATGCTAATAAATAAGCCTTTCATTACATTTCTCACTCTTCTAAAGACAAATGTGAATGCAGATGAAATTAACTGAATTGAACCTCAGCAGAAGCCCAGTCCATATAGGTGGCCTGATACTTGTGGCAACGTCTCTCGTATCTCACCCAGCCATTTGGACAGCATGTGGAACATTCTTCGGCTTCTGGGTCATTGCTATTGAAGAAAAACAAGTCAATACATTGTTTTAAATGGAGCTGCTGAGCTGATGGTGGTTATATTTATCATCAGATGTGACAAGCTTGGGAGATCTATTAGGTAACCTATTAAATACTTTACTTGTAGGAAGTTTAGAACAGAGAAACAAATTGAATTACACCATTTCAGTCACGGGTAACCAAGCATGGAGATGTTAATCTTTTCTTCAATCTTGGAATGGAGCATAAAGACATACTGGATTTACTGGTGTTGTCAAAACGATATACTATTAGCCTGTGTCAGATTAATCATATTCTTAAATATGTTTTCATTCATTCCTACCAAATAATTAACTGCAGGCACCATAATCAACATAACAACAACATCAACATAATTTGTATCCATGAGATACCTTTATGTATTAAAGGTTGGCTAAAATATATTAATTCATGTCCTTGATATATTAATTTGTGTCCACATTGAATTAACTCGTGGCCTTGATATGTTAAATCATGGCCTGCATTAGGTTAGAAATTTGAAAGATTCCCACCGATGTTCACAAAGCTCCACACCAAGAATCTACAGTGGCCCGTAGACAAGGGTGTCTATACACTTTTGCTAAGGCCATGACTTAACCCATTGTTGTTGTTGTTGTTGTTGTTGTTGGTGTTTTGTTTGTTTTAACTTCAAGGTTATTAGTACAAGAAATTTGTAAGGAATGAAAAATGGACTATTGCACCTTTAATATATTAACTTGTGGCATCAATAAACCTTATTAAATGGTAAATGGCGCACTTATATAGCGCTTTTATCCAAAGCGCTTTACACTATGTCTCATTCACCCATTCACACACACACACTCACACACCAATGGTAGCAGAGCTGCCATGCAAGGCGCTAACTTGCTATCGGGACCAACTTGGGGTTCAGTGTCTTGCCCAAGGGCATTTTGGCATGTGGAGTCATGTGGGCTGGGAATTGAACAGCCAACCCTACGATTAGTGGACAACCCGCTCTACCACCTGAGGCCCAGCCTCCCGTTATTAAAAATAACCACAATGTTACTTCAGTGGCTTTGTATGTTTATAACTTCTGTAATAGGAAATAATCATTTTAAAAAATCGGTAAAGATGGTACTAATCAGGGATTCTTAATAGCATGCTAATCTGTGCAGGTATTTTGATTACCTTTCACGATCTGATCAAAATCATCCGCTAGAAACCAGAAAAAGACAGAGAAATGTCAGTGCTGGTGCTCAGACATGACTAATCTACTGATGACTTTCAAGCTTTAATTTTAATTTTACCTGTCTCAGGATTCACCACATCAGCTAAAAAGAAAATGGGTAAAGTCATCATTTTGTTAAATAATTTTCTCTACATTTCTTATACGTACAATTTACAAATTCTGATCTTCAAAAAGCATTCATTTGGCTATAATCCCAGCAAGTCATATTTTCATTAATAATATGATATTGTGTTCAACAAGCAAAAAGGAAACCAAACTGCTGTAGTGCCCATACTCCTAGACGTGTATAATTTTACTTGTTTACGTATCCTGCTGAACAGAGAAGACTCTTACCCAAAGCTTTTGGTGCTGTAGCGAGAATCAGAAGTAACATCACTTGAGTCTGACGAGCCATAGTTCTGGATTTTTATGCACTACAAGAAGAGCATGGTTTGTTTTAATGTAATAAAAATTGTGTAACACACTACATCTGAACTGAGTAAATGATTATTGAAGATGATAGGACAAGGACATGGTGATATTTGGGTTCACAGATGGCATGCCGAGTTGGAAATGTTTGGACTTGTAAATGATTTAACATGTTCAAGGTTACTGCTGCGGTATATTCAGACTGCATAGATCAGGGGTGTCCAATCTTTTCTGGAAAGGGCCGGTGTGGGTGCAGGTTTTCATTCCAACCAAGCAGGAGGCTCACCTGAATCTGTTGAAAGCCAAGATCAACTGATTAAGCAGGTGGAATCAGGTGTGGCTCCTGCTTGGTTGGAATTAAAACCTGCACTCACACCGGCCATTTGAAGATAAGATTGGACACCACTGGCAAAGATGATATATACAATATGAGGCAAACCAATAACCATACCCTGCCCCGAAAATTATCTGGACACTTAAATCTTTTTACATAGACACTTAAATATTTGGACACATACAAATGCATGAATTTGACTGCATTAGAAAACAGCATGTCAAGTGCCAACTATTTTAAAGAATGATAACACATGTACACTTTTCAAGGAAAATTACAGTATTTAAAAGATAATAAAAAGAATATATAAAGAATAGATACATTGGTCATAATTAGACAAAAAAAGTATTTGGACACCAATAGTGGCACTGATAGATACAGTGTTTTAGGATTAAGTTTGCCATCCTTTGTTTCACAGAAGATCTTGACAACAGGAATGGAATCAATCAGTCTTTGTGGCACTTGTGGTTGTGGTGGAAGTTTCCTCCACGTTTCAACCAAAAAAACCTTTCAGTTCATCCACCCGAGAACATCAACAATTGACAAGTTTTTCTCCATTGAATTTCAGTCAACAACACTGAAGATCATCTCTTAAGTCCCAGGGTTCTTTAGAAGTTAGAAAAAAACATTTAAAGATGATGTTTTAAAAGAAACGGTTGTTTCGTCCATAATGGTAAAAAAGAAAAATGGTTGTACTCCAGTGTGAAATAAATGGGTGGAGACACACTGAGTACATATCTGTTGCACAGTCTATAAGGATCCCCACCATTAAAATTCACATGAAGAGTGAAAAATGTACACACCCTCCGCGACTACATTACGTGAGGTTTAAACATTTTTATTTTGTGATGGCAGCAAGAAAAAATTAAAACAAACAAATTCTCTAAAATATTTTCCATATTAAATGCATTATATTAGAAAAGATAGTACAGTCTTTGTTGATAAGTTACAAACTCATGCTTTATAATAATTTGTTTAGGAGCATCTGAATCTGGCAAATAACTGATATTGCATTTAGGCATACAGTAAAAGTTAATAAACAAATTAGGAAGAAATGACTTGTACACTACTGCTGCGGATATTAAGTCAAACCATTTTGTTCAAACTTCAGCGTGATCCATAGAGTAGCAGGAACTTATGGCACCTTATGAATGCCATGTGAAGGATTAAGCTGACTAGTCACTTACAGTTGCAAAGACATATCGTTGTGCAGGCTCTCATTCATATTTATTTACATTTACATTTATTCATTTAGCAGACGTGTTTATCCAAACTGACTTGCAAATGAGAAAATACAAGCAAAGCGATATATCGAGCAGAGAACAATACAAGTAGTGATATCATACAAGATCTGTTAATTGAATTCCAGAAGAAGCAAAGTGTGCAGAGTAGAGGTGTAAGTGCCAGAGTAAATATTATTTATTTATTTATTTATTTTAAAACATCTATTTAAGGGGTTGGTTAGGTGTTCACGGAAGAGGTGGGTCTTTAGCTGTTTTTGAAGATGGTGAGAGATTCTGCGGTCCAGATTGAGGTTGGAAGTTCATTCCACCACTGAGGAACAGTGAGTTTGAATGTTCTTGAAAGGGACCTTGAGCCACACTGAGTAGGTACTAATAAGTGTCGGTTGTTGATTGATTGCAGATTGCGTGAGGGAACGTAAGCCTTCAGAAGAGAGTTGAAGTGGGAGGGTACTGTTCCAGACAAGGTCTTGTACATGAGCATGAAGGCCTTGAATTTGATGCGGGCGGCTACAGGAAGTCAGTGGAAGGAGATGAAGAGGGGTGTGACATGGGTTCTCTTGGGTTGGTTGAAGATGAGGCATGCTGGTGCATTCTGAATCATTTGAAGGGGTTTGATGGAGCTGGCTGGGAGGCCTGAAAGCAGTGAGTTGCAGTAGTCCAGTTTTGAGATAACAAGAGCCTGGACTAGGATCTGTGTAGCCTGTTCAGTGAGGTAGGGTCTGATTTTCTTGATTTTGTACAGGATGAACCTACAGGACCGTGCAGTTGTTGAAATGTGGTCTGTAAAGGTCAAGCTGTCATCGAGAATCACCCCAAGGTTCTTGGCCTTCCTGGTTGGCTTGAGTGTGGTGGAGCCGAGCTGTACAGTGAGGTTGTGGTTGATTGAGGGACAGGCTGGGATGACGAGAAGCTCCGATTTTGCCAAGTTGAGCTTAAGGTGGTGTTCCCTCATCCAGACCGAGATGTCCAACAGGCAAGCAGAGATACGTGCAGAGACGGATTGATCGTCAGCCTGGAAGCACCAGAATTGCCCATTGGCCCCTCTTCTCCCGTGTCAACGTATAAGAAAAGGCAAAAAATACTGTAAATCTGTAAGGGATTATTAACCTGAAAGATTGGGTCATTCCGGAACTAGCAGTATTATAAAAAAAAAAAGTTTAGAAAAAGTTGCAAAGTTTGACATCTGCTCTATATTTCCAAAAAGCTCTATTTTGGTTACATCTGTCCATAGGACCCGATCCCATTTGAAGTTCCAGTAGTGTCTGGCAATCTGAAGACGCTGAAGACGAGTTTGTTTTTGGATGATAGTAGAAGCTTTTTTCTTGAAACAGCTTGAGGTGATGTAGGTGACTGGAACTTCTTAATTTTGCGCTGATCGTAGAAATAGGCACCAATGAGGTCACACAGAGAGGTTTTTAGCGTGTGTGTGTGTGTGTGTTTGTGTGTATGTGTGTGGAATGCACATGACCATACTATGTATGAATACAGCCTATGTGTAAGAACGTGTGTGTGTTTGTGTGTGTCTTATATTTAGTTGGATGTGTGTGTGTGTGTGTGTGTGTGTGTGTGTGTGTGTGTGTGTGTCAAGGTTATAATCGTAATAACGATTATAAACGAAATAACGAAAACTAGGTGTGAAAAAACATTGTCATTAACTGAAATCGAAATAAAAATGAGGCATTACAAAAAAAAAAGACTAACTAAAACTGTATTGTCTGTTTGCAAAAGTAACTAAAGTAAAATACAATTATAGAGTAAATGTCCTTAGTTTTTGTTTTTGTCAATGTCTTTCATAGATCAAATATCTTTCAGAGTTGACATTTCCGACTGGGAACCCGGAAATTACGACATTCCATGTCAAATTGAACACAGCATTGTCCATGCTCCGCACCTGGCATCATGGCGGTACTGAAAGTCGGAAGAAAGCGGCAGAGTCCTATTTGGGATTACTTTAAATATCAGTTGCAATACTCAGTTCATCCAATTCTTTCTGTGTCACTGTCTCCTGAATGTCATGTTCAGTGTGTGCCCTTTCACTATCGATGCCACTTAACATATCTGCAATTTTGTCTTTCAGTAGTAATAACTCTGACATCCCGTTGTCTTCTAGCTCTGCCACTTCCTCTCTTTCAAGGTGCTTCAGAATGTGAGTCACCAAAGAGATGCGTGATATGCGTGATTTTGCTTTAACATCTGCTCTTTGTATGCCTGATATGTTCAAAAAGTCACAGATTCCCAGCAAATTGTCTCTTTTCAGGGTGTGCAACACTCCTCCTACCTCTTCCTGTAGCTCTTCCAGGGCTGACATGTTGACAGTGCAGGGGCCTTTTCAACCAGTGGGTCTCTACTGTCCCCGATGATCCGTAACTGGCCTCAGGACCGTGTACTCGACCACCAACTTCCAGCTCTCCTTAAAACAGCAACACGTGCCTCACCGCAGCCTGCCTGGGTATAGTATGGGGGATTTAGCTGGTGCAGAATTCAATGTACAGGCTATGGACACTGGACATCTGAGCAGCAATCCCAGCGGTGCCTCCAAAATGTTGTCCCCCTATCTATATAGAGGAGAAATAAGTCACAAGCATGATGGTTGGTGTTACTCCCACAAGAGCTTTACTCGAATGAATTGTCAAAAATACAACAATACACATAACAAACAGTTGTACAAAACAGTAAACCTAAAGTGCCTTAAGACATTATTTAAATAAAAGTACACATAAAAATACGCCTTTCATGTCCACATGTTCAAATTACGGCTAGCCACAAGCTAGCGCTGTTCTGGTTTTCAGTACAAGGTGAGGACCTACACGTGCACACATGCACACACGACAAAATTTACTTATATCTACTCAAAATTATCAGAAACAAAATATATGCATGTCTCAATATGTGAGCAAGTTAACATGGATAAAACAGTGGAGTTAAACATGCACAACATACCTATATAGAGGAGAAATAAGTCACAAGCATGAAAGTTGGTGTTATTCCACGAGCGCTTTACTCGAATGGAAAAATACCACATTTCCTCCAGGTACGTGGGTGGAGATTAAAGCAATCGATCCCAGAGTGCAGGACTCAGACCATCCTAATAGATGACTGATCAGCGTTATACTTACTTGAATTATCAATGTATTAACACATTAAAATGGAACAACTGTGAAAAATAAACACTCTTTTAACTCTCTTTTTTAAAATTTGATTATTTAAATTGTTACACATAACTTTGACCTGAAATGTGATTGGATCTTAATCTGAGTCCTAAAACTAGATAAGGAGAACCAAATTAAACAAATGATGCAAAAACATTATAGTTTCTACATTGATTTATTGAGCAAAATTATCCAACATTGAATATCTTTGTCAGAAAAAGTATGTGAACCTTTAGTTAATTTAAAGGGGTTATTGAAGTCAACTGTCTCAGTCAAGACAATGGCAATCAAGCCTGAATTTAGCAGCTCACTGTTTAGTTCAGCACCACTGTTACTCTGTCAAGAAGTGGTCATGTAGCAAAAATCACTCCAAAATCACTCCAAATAATATTACAGGAAGTCACAAAAAACCTCAGGGTAACATTGAAGGAGCTACAGGCCACTGTTGCAATGAGTAATGTCAAAATTCATGAGTCGACCATCTCAACCGTGAAGTATGGGGGTGGCAGTAGCATGGTTTTGGGTTGCTTTGCTGCCTCGGTTCCTCAAGGCTCGCTGTTAACTATAAATTCTGCAAATTCTACAGGAGAATGTGGTGTAGATGCCATGTGTTGTGGAAGGACCTAAAAAGAGCAGTTTGTGCAAGGAAGCCCACCAACATCACTGAGTTGAAGCAGTTGTATAAGGAGGAATGGGCCAACACTTCCCCAACCCATTGTGCAGGACTGATCACCAGTTAAGAGAAACATTTGTTCAAAGGGTTTTTTCTATATACAGTGATTTTTATTACGGGTGTAAAATTATTGTATATCATATTCTATTATTTGATGTGAGACTAAATTAGACGAAATCACAAACACTTGTGAAACACACATGTCTACTGCATTTAGGCAGCCTTTCTCACCTGATTCCATCTGGGTTAAAGGGAAGATATAAACTATGTGCTTCAGCCATGCCTCCTTTAGAATCACACCAGTGAAAGACTGAAAGGCTAATGTTTAATTAGCCACGTTTAGTTTAAATGTAAAGCACAGCTTTTGTTTTGGTATACACTGCTCAATAGAGTCTGAACAGATCTCACAAAAACTGTCATTGTTAAGTTTCAGTTCTTTTACTTTTATAATGTTGAATGTTTTAATCAATATCACATGGAAAACTAATATTCGGGCGATGCTTAATCTTCCTGCAAACAAAAATTGCATATTAACTTTTGTGTATCATTATACTCCTATTTCCATGTGCTAGTAATTGTTTATAATTGTACAAGGTCTTCTTGAGCTGTTTACTAGTGTGAGATTTATCCCAAAAAACATTCCCAAAGAGTTACAAATGTTCTTTTGTTGTTTGAAGTATCATGCATTATCATTCACAAATGATTTTTTAAAAAGTTTCTGTAACTGCAGATATAAAACTAGGGAGATGTTTCCTGTGATGTGGACAACTGAAACAAACTGTGCTTGGTAAGATGACTAAGACTAACTGAAATGAGATTCATAGATGACAAGTGAAGGGACATGTGAAGTAGTACTGCAGTTTTGGACACCCCTGTTATATGATTATGACATGATGGCTTATATAGCTTAAGCCCAATTACATGAAAATGTCTCTTTACCATATAAACTGTGCTTATAGTTACAGTTATATAGCACTTTTCTAGACACAGGAGATCGGATGGATTAACATCTCATCCAAGAGACAATGTTGTTTTTACAGTGTCCCCATCACTATACTGGGGCATTAGGCCCCACACACACCACTGGGTGAGCACCCCCTGCTGGCCTCACTAATACCACTTCCCACAGCAACCTTAGTTTTCCCCAGAAAATCCCACATCCAGGTACTGGCCAAGCTCAACTGTACTTTGCTTCAGTGGGAAACCAGGCAATAACTGCAGGGAGATGTGGCTCTGGCATAATGATACTGTTCTTAATGGATAGGGCCCTTGGAAGACCTGGCTTTTAACTGCTTCTCCAAATTGATCAGTTAATCAGAATGCATATATGCTGATTTTAAAATACTTATTTTAGACTTATTTTTGATCCCCCCCCCCCCCCCCCCCCCCAGACAAACAGCAGTTTTATCTGTAGTTTGTTATTATTCACACCATTTTCTATAGAAACAAATGCAAAATGCACACTTTTTTCAGAACAGTTGGGAAGAATGCTTCACTGCTTCGGAAAGCTATCCCAAGATTTTCTTCTCAAGGAACAGTTAATTAGTTTTCTGTCATTTATTGTTAGCCATTTTAATATTTTTTGCCAGACCTGTAACTAGCAGATCAGTGCATCTCATAAGCAAAGCACATCTTGAAGTAGTTTAGACCTCAAATTTAAGGCAGCCCTTTAAATCCTAAATAAATATCAGGGACACTTCAGTACAGTATAGTGTCTGACTTATAATATATACATATTATAAAATATTATACTTCTCAGACCCCTGGTGTCCCTAGAACCCACTTTGAGAACCAGTGCTTTAAGGGTTCTTTGGAAGGTTGCGATGAAAGTATTCTTTTTGGAACTTTTCTTGAAGATGAAACCATTTATTGTGTGATTTTGTGTGCACAGAGGTGCATGAGTGCATGAGCTAAATGTGTTTATTTTCTGAGAGTGTATTTAAGAACGACACCAAAATGATACCCATTAATGAAATACATTTTATTTACATTTTTAAAATATTGTTCTATTGCTCTAATTATGGTAAGTTGCCACAGTAAATTATTATTATTATATTTGTAAATCCATTAGTAACAAGGAAAACCTTCCCAATATTGTATTATAGTTGGTAAGGTGAAGCTGGAAGCATTTCACTTAAAACTCTTGGCGCACACAAAGGGATAGGTGTAACGACACGATATGTCGTTCCAGTTCTTACTGTCTGCAAACAAAGAAGAAATTTAGATATATATTATACATGGCATGACAACTGAATTAAAAATGAATCAACAAACAAAATTTATAAAGAACAGATTTGAATTTTCTACTCACAGCCATAGTTCATATGCACACAGCACTCGCCGAATAGAAAATTGGGTTCAGGTGGATTCCACTTGGTGAAAGTCAATTTGGTGCCATCAGACCAAAAAAACCTATTTGTCTGAAAGAATGAACAGTGGAAATCACAAGGTCTAATATTCTATTACAGTTTTGAGTTTCTTCATTTGACCATGCGTAAGTCAATAAATCAAGCACTACACAGTTATATGATTCCCTGCTCACATATTTGACTGAGCTCAGGAAGTGTTTTATTCTTAGCGAACCTTCTGACAGCCACTGAGGCCGATCCATGTTGGATTCTCCTGGTAATCATGAGCACGGATAAGAGCCTTAACCCGCTGATATTCTTTTTCACTATGTATTGAGACCAAGTGCGCATCGAGATCCAGACAGTGTTTCTAGAAAAAGAAAAAGAGCTGTAGCATCACTGCATGTTCAATAATGCAGTTATTATGCACAATTGTGCATACAAATGTTTCGTAAACAAGTTTTCATAAATAGTTTAAATTGTATATACTAAAACAGGAGGGTTTTCCATAACCCAGTGGTAGCAATGGTATTATTCCTAGAAATATCAGTTGTCAATTTTAAGTTCAGAAAATTACAACAAAATAATAGTAATAATAATAATAATAATAATAATAATAATAATAATAATAATAATAATAATAATAATAATAAAAGAATCATGCTCCAAAAAATATTACTGAACTCATCTTAATAATGTGCCTAATTTTTACATAGATTATTTAAAAAATTGAGCTGAGGGAGTCCACTTTTTATGGCATTTTTATTCAAAACTACTGACATGAACTAGCACTGAATGCAGGATGTTGAAAATATAAAAATTTATATGTGAATGTGTATATAATACCCATTCCATCACTGATATGCTAATAAATAAGCCTTTCATTACATTTCTCACTCTTCTATAAAGACAAATGTGAATGCAGATGAAATTAATTGAATTGAACCTCAGCAGAAGCCCAGTCCATATAGGTGGCCTGATACTTGTAGCAACGTCTCTCGTATCTCACCCAGCCATTTGGACAGCATGTAGAACATTCTTCGGCTTCTGACTCATTGATATGGAAGAAAAAAAAAGTCAATAAATTGTTTGAAATGGAGCTGCTGAGCTGATGGTGGTTTTATTTATAATTGGATGTGACAGGTTTGGGAGATCTATTAGATAACCATTAAATACTTTACTTGTGGCAAACAACATTGACAGAGACAGTTGAATTACACTATTTTGGTTACTAGAAACCAAGCATGGAGATGTTAATCTTTTCTTCAATCTTGGAATGGCGCGTAAAGATATACTGGAGTCACTGGTGTTGTCAAAACGATATACTATTAGCCTGTGTCAGATTAATCATATTCTTAAATATGTTTTCATTCATTCCCAGCAAATAATTAACTGCAGGCACCATAATCAACATAACAACAGCATCAACATAATTTGTATCCATGAGATACCTTTATGTATTAAAGGTTGGGCAAAATATATTCATTCATGGCCTCGATATATTAATTTGTGACCACATTAAACTGACACGTGGCCTTGATATGTTAAATCATGGCCTGCATTAGGTTAGAAATTTGAAAGATTCCCACCATTGTTCACAAAGCGCCACCCCAAAGAATCTACAGTGGCCCATAGACAAGGGTGTCTATACACATTTGCTACACATTTGCTAAGGCTATTACTTAACCCATTGTTGTTGTTGTTTTTTTGTTTTTACGTCAAGGTTATTTGTACAAGGAATTTGTAAGGAATAAAAAATTGACTATTGCACCTTTTAATATCTTAAATTGTGGCATCAATAAAAATATCTGTGGTCACACCTTATTAAATGGTAAATGGCGCACTTATATAGCGCTTTTATCCAAAGCGCTTTACACTGTGTCTCATTCACCCATTCTCTCTCTCACACACCAATGGTAGCAGAGCTGCGCTGCAAGGCGCTAACTTACCATCAGGAGCAACTTGGGGTTCAGTGTCTTGCCAAAGGAAAATAAAATATTGTGTAACACACTACATCTGAACTGAGTAAATGATTATTGAAGATGATAGGACAAGGACATGGTGATATTTGGGTTCACAGATGGCATGCCAAGTTGGAAATGTTTGGACTTGTAAATGATTTAACATGTTCAAGGTTACTGCTGCGGTATATTCAGACTGCATAGATCAGGGGTGTCCAATCTTATCTGGAAAGTGCCAGTGTGGGTGCAGGTTTTCATTCCAACCAAGCAGGAGGCACACCTGATTCCACCTGTTTAATCAGTTGATCTTGGCTTCCAGTAAACTCAGGTGTGGCTCCTGCTTGGTCGGAATGAAAACCTGCACCCACACCGGCCCTTTCCGGATAAGACGTACACGTACACTTTTCCATCAAAATTACAGTATTTCCCCAAAAACAGTTTGCTATTTGTAAGAATATATAAAGAATAGATATGTTGGTCAGAATTAGACAAAAAAGTATTTGGACACTCATTAGTGGCACTGATAGATACAGTGTTTTAGGATTAAGTTTGACATCCTTTGTTCTGCAGAAGGTATTGACAAGAGGAATGGAATCAGTCAGTTTCTGTAACAGTTGTGGGGGAAGTTTCCTCCACGTTTCAACCAAAAAAACAGTTCATCCACCCTAGAACATCAACAGTTGACAAGTTCTTCTCCATTGTATCACATAGATGCTCTATAGCACTGGTCACTAACCCTCTTCCTTGAGATCTACCATCCTGCAGGTTTCATTTAAAACCAAAATCTAACACACCTGTTTTAGTTGATTAATGATTAGATGGTCAGGTGGGCACAATTATGGCTGGAGTTAAAGTCCTCATGGAGGTACAGTGAGGGAAAAAAGTATTTGATCCCCTGCTGATTTTGTACGTTTGCCCACTGACAAAGAAATGATCATTCTATAATTTTAATGGTAGATTTATTTGAACAGTGAGAGACAGAATAACAACAAAAAAAATCCAGAAAAACACGTCAAAAATGTTATGAATTGATTTGCATTTTAATGAGGGAAATAAGCATTTGACCCCTCTGCAAAACATGACTTAGTACTTGGTGGCAAAACCCTTGTTGGCAATCACAGAGGTCAGACATTTCTTATAGTTGGGCACCAGGTTTGCACACATCTCAGGAGGGATTTTGTCCCACTCCTCTTTGCAGATCTTCTCCAAGTCATTAAGGTTTCGAGGCTGACGTTTGGCAACTCGAACCTTCAGCTCCTTCCACAGATTTTCTATGGGATTTAGGTCTGGAGACTGGCTAGGCCACTCCAGGACCTTAATGTGCTTCTTCTCGAGCCACTCCTTTGTTGCCTTGGCCGTGTGTTTTGGGTCATTGTCATGCTGGAATACCCATCCACGACCCATTTTCAATGCCCTGGCTGAGGGAAGGAGGTTCTCACCC
This sequence comes from Ictalurus punctatus, assembly GCF_001660625.3. Classification (NCBI taxonomy): domain Eukaryota; kingdom Metazoa; phylum Chordata; class Actinopteri; order Siluriformes; family Ictaluridae; genus Ictalurus; species Ictalurus punctatus. The sequence goes on from NC_030422.2 coordinate 28,900,612, forward strand.
AAAATTTGACTGTACATGGCCCTGTCCATCGTCCCTTTGATGCGGTGAAGTTGTCCTGTCCCCTTAGCAGAAAAACACCCCCAAAGCATAATGTTTCCACCTCCATGTTTGACGGTGAGGATGGTGTTCTTGGGGTCATAGGCAGCATTCCTCCTCCTCCAAACATGGCGAGTTGAATTGATGCCAAAGAGCTCCATTTTGGTCTCATCTGACCACAAAACTTTCACCCAGTTGTCCTCTGAATCATTCAGATGTTCATTGGCAAACTTCAGACGGGCATGTATATGTGCTTTCTTGAGCAGGGGGACCTTGCGTGTGCTGCAGGATATCAGTCCTTCACGGCGTAGTGTGTTACCAATTGTTTTCTTGGTGACTATGGTCCCAGCTGCATTGAGATCATTGACAAGATCCTCCTGTTTAGTTCTCGGCTGATTCCTCACTGTTCTAATGATCAGTGCAACTCCATGAGGTGAGATGTCGCATGGAGCCCCAGGCCGAGGGAGATTGACAGTTCTTTTGTGCTTCTTCCATTTGCGAATAATCGCATCAACTGTTGTCACTTTCTCACCAAGCTGCTTGGCAATGGTCTTGTAGCCCATTCCAGACTTGTGTAGGTCTACAATCTTGTCCCTGACATCCTTGGAGAGCTCTTTGGTCTTGGCCATGGTGGAGAGTTTGGAATCTGATTGATTGATTGCTTCTGTGGACAGGTGTCTTTTATACAGGTAACAAGCTGAGTTTAGGAGCCCTCCCTTTAACAGTGTGCTCCTAATCTCAGCTCGTCACCTGTATAAAAGACACCTGGGAGCCAGAAATCTTTCGGATTGATACTTATACCAAATACTTATTTCCCTCATTAAAATGCAAATCAATTTATAACATTTTTGACATGCATTTTTCTGGATTTTTTTGTTGTTATTCTGTCTCTCACTGTTCAAATAAATCTACCATTAAAATTATAGACTGATCATTTCTTTGTCAGTGGGCAAACGTACAAAATCAGCAGGGGATCAAATACTTCTTTCCCTCACTGTAGATCTCCAGGAACTGGGGTTGGTGACCACTGCTCTGTGGGTTTAGGTCAGGGCTCTGGGAAGTATTCTTTCAAAAGTTGACTGGTGTTTTGGATCATTACCCTGCTGAAATATCCACTTCTGTACTTTGAATAATTTTAAAATTGCATCCAAAATGTCTCTGTACACTTCTGAGTTCGTGATGCCATTCACTAGCATCACTGCAGTAAAAACAACCTCAGCCACCTCCAGGTTTATTAGTACAATTTGTACAGTTTGGCTGGAATTTCTCTCTTGACTTTCTATACACAAACCCTCCACCATACAAGTTCAATTTGAATTAATCTGGAAATAAGACAGTTCTCCAGAACCTGCTGTCTTTCTCACCATGTTCTTTTGCAAATGTTACCTTTTTTTCTTATTCTTGAGGCTGATGAATGGTTTCCACAGCATTACTTTCCCTCTGTACCCATGCTTGTTGATTCTGTTTTTAATAGTTTGTGTTCTTATTGTTTCTGGCAATTCTCATTGATGCCTGAAGCAATCTGTTTCTCACCTGTTTTTTTTTCTTCTTCTTGATTTTATTCACAATTATCCTGCGGAATCACCACATGGTGTAGTTCATCACATTCACCATGGATTAACTGTGACAACCAGGATAGGCTTGACCTACAGGCCACTGTTGCAATGAGTAATGTCAAAATTCATGAGTCGACCATCTTAACCGTGAAGTATGGGGGTGGCAGTATCATGGTTTGGGGCTGCTTTGCTGCCTCGGTTCCTCAAGGCTCACTGTTAACTACAAATTCTGCAAATTCTTGGAGAATGTCATGGTATCTTTCTCTGAAATGAAGCTTAACTGTATCGGGGTCATGCTGCAAGTCACATGCTGTGGAAGGACCTAAAAAGAGCAGTTTGTGCAAGGAAGCCCACCAACATCACTGAGTTGAAGCAGTTGTATAAGGAGGAATGGGCCAACATTTCTCCAACCCATTGTGCAGGACTGATCACCAGTTAACAGAAACGTTTGGTCGAAAGGTTTTTTCTATATACAGTGATTTTTATTATGGGTGTAAAATTATTGCATATCATCTTCTATTGTTTGATGTGAGGCTAAACTAGACGGAATCACAAACACTTGTGAAACACACATGTCTACTGCATTTAGGCAGCCTTTCTCACCTGATTCCATCTGGGTTAAAGGGAAGATATAAACTATGTGCTTCAGCCATGCCTCCTTTAGAATCACACCAGTGAAAGACTGAAAGGCTAATGTTTAATTAGCCACGTTTAGTTTAAATGTAAAGCACAGCTTTTGTTTTGGTATACACTGCTCAATAGAGTCTGAACGGATCTCACAAAAACTGTCATTGTTAAGTTTCAGTTCTTTTACTTTTATAATGTTGAATGTTTTAATCAATATCACATGGAAAACTAAGATTCATAATCAGGCGATGCTTAATCTTCCTGCAAACAAAAACTGTGTATTAAGTTTTGTGTATCATTACACTCCTATTTCCATGTGCTAGTTATTGTTTATAATTGTACAAGGTCTTCTTGAGCTGTTTACTAGTGTGAGATTTATCCCAAAAAACATTCCCAAAGAGTTAAAAATGTTCTTTTGTTGTTTGAAGTATCATGCATTATCATTCACAAATGATTTTTTAAAAAGTTTCTGTAACTGCAGATATAAAACTAGGGAGATGTTTCCTGTGATATGGGCAACTGAAATAAACTGTGCTTGGTAAGATGACTAAGACTAACTGAAATGAGATTCATAAATGGCAACAAGTGAAGGGACGGGTGAAGTAGTGCTGTCGTTTGGTCACAGCTGTTATAAGATTATGACATAGTGGCTTAAGACCAATTACATGAAAATGTCTCTTTTCCATATAAACTTTGCTTATACTTACAATGACATTTATATAGCACTTTTCTAGACACTCAAAGCGTTTTACATTGTATGGGGGTGGGGGGTGGGGGGAATATCCTGAACTACCACTAATGTGTAGCATCCACCTGCATAATGCACCAGAACACCCACCACACACCAGCTATTAGTGGAGAGGAGAGCGTGATGTAGCCAATTCAGGGATGAGGATTATTAGAAGAGCATGATAGAGAAGGGCCAATGTGGGAATTTCACCAGGACAAGGGTATACCCCTACTCTTTTACCATATGTGTCCTAGCCATTTTAATATTTTTTGCCAGACCTGTAACTAGCAGATCAGTGCATCTCAAAAGCAAAGCACGTCTCGAAGTAGTTTAGACCTCAAATTTAATGCAGCCCTTTAAATTCTAAATAAATATCAGGGACACTTCAGTACAGTATCTGACTATATACATATTATTAAATATCATACTTCTCAGACCCCTAGTGTCCCTTGAACCCACTTTTTGAACCAGTGCTTTAAGGGTTCTTTGGAAGGTTGTGATGAAAGTATTCTTTTTGGAACTTTTCTTGAAGATGAAACCATTTATTGTGTGATCCTACGTGCAGGATCAGTGCATGAGCTAGATGTATTTATTTTCCTGAGAGTGTATTTAATAATGACACCAAAATGATACCCATTAATGAAATACAATTTATTTATTTATTTTTTAAAGATTTTTTTCTTGCTCTATTTATGGTAAGTTGCCACAGTAATTTTTTTGTAAATCCATTAGTGACAAGGAAAACCTTTCCAATATTGTATTATAGTTGTTAAGGTGAAGCTGGGAGCATTTCAGTAAATACTCTTGGCACATACAAAGGGATAGCTGTGATCACACGGAATGTCGTTCCAGTTCTTACTGCCTGCAGACAAAATGGAAATATAGATATATATTATACATGGCATGACAACTGAATTAAAATGAATCACCAAACCCAAAATAAATGAATAGATTCGAAACACAGTTACATAAGGAAATTTCTACCCACCACTCCAGTTCATGTGCACACAGCACTCTCTATTATTAAAATTGGGTTCATTTGGATTCCACTTGGTGTAAGTCAATTTTGTGCCATCAGACCAAAAAAAGAAATATTTCTGAAAGGATGAACAGTGGAAAAAACATCAAATTCAGAGTTTCTTCATTTGACCATGTGTAAGTCAAGAAATCAAGCACTACACAGTTATATGATTCCCTGCTCACATATTTGACTGATATCAGGGAGTGTTTGATTCTTAGCGAACCTTCTGACAGGCATTGAGGCCGATCCATGTTGGATTCTCCCAGGGGTCATGAGCACGGATAACGGATTTAACCAGTTGATATTCTCTTTCGTTCTGGATTGAGACCAAATGTGCACCGAGATCTAGACAGCGTTTCTAGAAAAAGAAGAAGAACTGTAGCATCACTGCATGTTCATTAATGAGCCTACTCAGTGTGGCTCAATGTCCTTTTCAAGAACATTCAAACTAACTGTTCCTCAGTGGTGGAATCAATTTCCAACCTCAACCACAGAATCTCTCACCATCTTCAAAAAACAGCTAAAGACCCACCTCTTCTGTGAACACCTAACCAACCCATACAAAAAAAAATAATAAATACTCTGGCACTTACACCTCTACTCTGCGCACTTTGTTTCTTCTGGAACTCAATTATGGATCTTGTATGGTAGCAGTACTTGTATTGTTCTCTGCTTGATATATCGCTTTGCTTCTATTTCCTATTGGTAAGCCGCTTTGGATAAAAGCGTCTGCTAAATGAATGAATACAAATGTAAAAGTAATGCAGTTATTATGCACAGTTATGCATATTGTAAGGACGCCTCATTGGTTCTTTATAAATGAGTTTTCATGAATAATTGTAATTTTATATGCTAAAACAGGAGGCTTTTTAAAATTTTATTTTGGTTGATCATTGCCAATCCATAGCCTACCAGTAGCAATGGTATTATTCCTAGAAATAATATCAGTTGCCAATTTTAAGTTCAGAAAATTACACAAAAAAAAAAACAACCAAAAAGAATCATGCTCCATGAATACTTTTGAACACATCTTAATAATGGGCCTAATTTTTACATAGACTGTTTAAAAAATTGTGCTGAGGGAGTTCACTTTTTTATGTCATTTGTTCTAGTTATATTCAAAACTACTGACATGAACTAGCATTGAAACCAGGATATAAAAGATGTGTATTATGTGTATATAATACCCATTCCACCACTGATGTGCTAATAAATAAGCATTTCATAACATTTCTCACTCTTCTGTAAAGACAAATGTGAACACAGGTTTAATGAAATGAATTGAACCTCGGCAGAAGCCCAGTCCGTTCTGGCCTGATACAAGAAGCAACGTCTCTCATATGTCACCCAGCCATTTGGACAGCATGTGGAACATTTGCTGTCTACGCGACGTTCTTTGGATTCTGACTCATTAGCATTAAAGAAAGAAAAAAAAAACTTGTCAATAAATTGTTTGAAATGGAGCTACTGAGCTGATGGTGGCTATATTTTAACAAGATGTGACAAGCGTGGGAGATCTATTAGATAACCATTAAATACTTTACTTGTAGCAAGCTTAGAACAGAGAAACCAATTGAATTACACCATTTTAGTCACTGGAAACCAAACATGGAGATGTTAATCTTTTCTTCAATCTTGGAATGGAGTGTAAAGACATACTGGAGTCACTGGTGTTGTCAAAACAATATACTGTTAGCTTGTGTCAGATTAATCATATTCTTAAACACATTGAATTAACTCGTGGTCTTGATATGTGAAATCTTGGCCTGCATTAGGTTAGAAATTTGAATGAGTCCCACTCATGTTTACAAAGCTCCACCCCAAGAATCTACAGTGGCCCGTAGACTAGAGTGTCTATAAAATGACTGACATCCAAACACAAGCAGGTATTCCAGACAGGAACTTCTTTTTCCAAACAGTGACTTTATACACGTTTGCTAAGGCCATTATTTAACCCATTGGGGTTTTATTTATTTATTTATTTATTTATTTATTTATTTATTTATTTATTTATTTATTTACTTCAAGGTTATTTGTACATGGAATTTGTAAGGAATAAAAAATTAACTATTGCACCTTTAATACGTTAACTTGTGGTCACACCTTATTAAAAATAACCACAATGTTACCTCAGTGGCCTTGTATGTTTATAACTTCTGTAATAGGAAATATATATCTATATCTATATCTATATCTATATCTATATCTATATATCTATATATCTATATCTATATATATATATATATATATATATATATATATATATATATATATATATATATATTAAAATCGGTAAAGATGGTACTAATCAGGGATTCTTAATAGCATGCGGATCTGTGCAGGTATTTTGATTACCTTTCACGATCTGATCAAAATCAGCCGCTAGAAACCAGAAAAAGACAGAGAAATGTCAGTGCTGGTGCTCAGACATGACTAATCTACTGATGATTTTCAAGCTTTAATTTTAATTTTACCTGTCTCAGGATTCACCACATCAGCTACAAATAAAATGGGTAAAGTCATCATTTTGGTAAATAACTTTCTCTACATTTCTTATACGTACAGATGACAAATTCTGATCTTCAAAGGCATTCATTTGATTAAAATCCCAGCATAGGAAACAAGTCATATTTTCACCAATAATATGATATTTTGTTAAACAAGCAAAAAGAAAAGCAAACAGCTGTATTATAACTATACTATCACCTACATTTTCTGCAGTGCCCATACTCCTACAAGTGAATCATTTTAGTTGTTTACATATCCTGATTAACAGGGAAGAATCTTACCAAAGACTGTTGCTGCTGTGGCGAGAATAAGAAGCAACATCACTTCAGTCTGATGAGCCATAGTTCTGGATTTTTCTGCACTGCAGGTAAAGCATGTTTGTTTTAATGTAATAATAAAAAAAATGTATATGTCGCACCTCACCAAAATTCCACTTACATTTAATCAGGAGTGTCTTCTTGCTTGGTGTAACACGCTGAGGCAAGCGGCGATGCTTATATAATGATGCTGATAGAAACGTCATGTTTCCAAAGAATAATAACATCATTTATTCATCAGGATGACCATTTGAACTTGAATTTATGATTATTGCATATATAAAGATGATAGGACAAGGACATGGTGATATTTCGGCTGACAGATGGCATGCTGACTTGGAAATGTTTGGACTTGTACATGATTGAACACCTTCAAGGTTACATTCAGACTGATTAAAGATGAAGAATATAATATGAGGCAAAGCTACAACCATACAGTGCAACCAAAAGTATTTGGACACTTAAATATTTTGACACATACAAGTGCATGAATCTCACTGCATTAGAAAACAGCATGTCAAGTGCCAAAGATACCACATGTACACTTTTTCAGCAAAATTACAGTATTTCCCCCAAAACAGGTTGTTATTTGTAAGAATATAAAAAGAATAGATATGTTGGTCAGAATTAGACAAAAAAGTAGTTGGACACTCAGTAGTGGCACAGATAGATACAGTGTTTTAGGATCCTTTGTTTCACAGAAGGTCTTGACAATAGGAATGGAATCAATCAGTTTCTGTAACAGTTGTGGTGGAAGTTTCCTCCACGTTTCAACCAAAAAAACTTTCAGTTCATCCACCCGAGAACAGCTTGTCAACAACAATTGACAAGTTCTTCTCCGTTGCATCACATAGATGCTCTATAGCACTGGTCACTAACCCTCTTCCTTGAGATACACCTTCATGTAGGTTTCATTTAAAACTAAAATCTAACACACCTGTTTTATTTGATTAATGATTAGATGGTCAGGTGGGCACAATTATGGCTGGAGCTAAAGTCCTCATGAAGGCAGATCTCCAGGAACTGGGAACCACTGCTCTATGGGTTTAGGTCAGGGCTCTGGGAAGTATTCTTTCAAAAGGTGACTGGTGTTTTGGATCATTACCCTGCTAAAATATCCACTTCTGTAGTTTGAATAATTTCAAATTTGCATCCAAAATGTCTCTGTACACATCTGAGTTCATGATGCCATTCACTAGCAACACTGCAGTAAAAACAACCTCAGCCACCTCCAGGTTTATTAGTACAATTTGTGCCGTTTGGCTGAAATTCTTGTCCTGGCTTCCAAACAAACCCTCTACCATCAGACCCATCCAAGTTAAATAAGACAGTTCATCAGAACCTGCTGTCTTTCTCTCCATGTTCTTTTGCATATGTCACCTTTTTTTCTTATTCTTGAGGCTGATGAATGGTTTCCACAGCATTAGTTCCCTCTGTACCCATGCTCATTGATCCTGTTTTGAATAGTTTGCGTTCTTATTGTTTCTGGCAATTCTCATTGATGTCTGAAGCAATCTGTTTCACAACTGTTTTTTTTTTTTATCTTCTTTTCTTGATTTTACTCACAATTATCCTGTGGAATAACCACATGGTGTAGTTCATCACATTTACCATGGATTAACTGTGACAACAAGAACAGTCTTAAGTGTCCAAATATTTTTTGTTTAATTATAAGCAGTAGAGTAGTTATTATTATTATTATTATTAGTTTGAATTTTAAACTTTTTTTTTTTTTTTTTTTTTTTTGAAATGTTTTTCTTGAAAAAAAAGTGCTTGTGGTAACTTTCTTTAAAATAAATGGCACTTGGTTGAAATGCTGTTTTCTAATGCAGTGAAATACACACCTTTTATGAGTGTGACTTAAGTGTTTATTCTTTTGGGGGCCACTGTAGATACTTTTCTAATCTTCCTAGATGTTATTTATTATTTATTTATTTATTTATTTATTTGAAACCTACTGTAGTCATTAGTCTGCATGACTTATTAGTCAAAAAATAAAAGTCTGTCATGCCACATTGCAATTATGGGCAGCATGTTGATGCAGTGGATAGCATTGCCAGCCTCAACGTTCCAGGGTTCCTGGGTGGATCCTGAGTTGGGGTTACTGTCAGTGAGAAGTTTCTGTGCATGTTCTCTCCATGTCCATGTGGATATTCCTGCCCCGCCTCGATCGTTTCCAGGATAGGCTCCGGATCCACCATAAATCATGGGATGAGAGACTGCACCCAAATTTACTCTTCTTATTGAACTTGTTTGACTAATTTAACAAACCGTAAAAATTCCTTTTATGATTATATCTTTATTCAAGAAACTGCCGTCTCATTAAACCATAGCAAAGATAACATGAAGCGCTGTTTGTATTGCGTTTTATAAGATTCATCATGAAACTGTTTACTGTATTGTAATGATTAACTATTATAACGAGGGAAACCCGTGTCATCTGAGCTTACAAAGCCTATAATTCAATCAGTTATAGACCCAACTAAATGTAGCCATTCAATGAGATAAACATAACATCTATCATTAACTTCACTTTCAGATTCGCTACTGCTTAATGTAAAAAAAAATATTGAACATGAATATGAATGAAACTTTAGTGTAAAGCATCATAGAAACAGATATACAGTCCCCTCCTAAACTATTGGAACGGCAAGGACAATTCATTTTTTTATGCTATACACCAAAGATATTTAGGTTTGAGATCAAAAGATGGATATGAGCTGAGAGTTTAGGATTGCAGCTTTCGTTTCCTGGTATTTACATCTGCATGCATTAAACAACATAAGACAGAACTTTTTGAATCAGACCACACAATTTTAAGGTGAGCAAAAGTATAGGAACAGATAAGTCTTAAAGTAAATTAAAGTATATAACACTTAATATTTGGTTGCATATTCCATACTTGCAATAACTGCATCAAGCCTGTGACTCAGTGACATCATCAAACTGTTGGGTTCTTCTTTTGTGATGCTTTTCCAGGCTTTTGCTGCAGCTTCTTTCAGTTGTTTGTTTCAGAGGGTTTCTCCCTTCAGTCTCCCCTTCAGGAGGTGAAATGCTGCTCAATTGGGTCTATTGATTGACTTGGACAGTCTAAAACCTTTCACTTTTTCCCCCTGATAACGTCCTTTGTTGAGATGGTAGTGTGTTTTGGATCATTGTCTTGCTGCGTGACAAAGTTCCATCTGATTGTTTGGATGCATTTCTCACTTATCTGGCAGACAAAGTATGTTCGTGTAAACTTCTGAATTCATTCTGCTGGTACCAACATGAGTTACATCATTCTCACTGATGTCGGAAACAATCTGTTTCTCACCTGTTTTTTTTTCTCTCTTGATTTTATTCACAATTATCCTGTGGAATCACCACATGGTGTAGTTCATCACATTCATTATGGATTAACTGTGACAACCAGGATAGGCTTAAGTGTCCGAATACTTTTTAGTCTAATCATGAGCAGTATACAGTGCTGCTAGAAAGTTTGTGAACCCTTTACAATTGTCTGTATTCTGCATAACATTGACCTGATATGTGATTGGACCTAGAACTAGATAAGGAGAACCAAATTAAACAAATGATGCAAAAACATTATAGTTTCTACATTGATTCATTTAGCAAAATTATCCAACATTGAATATCTTTGTCAGAAAAAGTATGTGAACTTTTAGTTAATTTAAAGGGGTTATTGAAGTCAACTGTTTCAGTCAAGACAATGGCAATCAAGCCTAAGTTTAGCAGCTCACTGTTTAGTTCAGCACCACTGTTACTCTGGCAAGAAGTGGTCATGCTGCAAAAATCACTCCAAAATCACTCCAAATAATATTACAGGAAGTCAGAAAAAGCCTCAGGGTAACATTGAAGGACCTACAGGCCACTGTTGCAATGAGTAATGTCAAAATTCATGAGTCGACCATCTCAACTGTGAAGTATGGGGGTGGCAGTAGCATGGTTTAGGGCTGCTTTGCTGCCTCGGTTCCTCAAGGCTCACTGTTAACTACAAATTCTGCAAATTCTGCAAATTCTAGCAGAATGTCGTGGTATCTGTCTGTGAAATGAAGCTTAACTGTATCGGGGTCATGCTGCAAGTCACATGCTGTGGAAGGACCTAAAAAGAGCAGCTTGTGCAACGAAGCCCACCAACATCACTGAGTTGAAGCAGTTGTATAAGGAGGAATGGGCCAACACTTCCCCAACCCATTGTGCAGGACTCATCACCAGTTAACAGAAACGTTTGGTCGAAAGGTTTTTTCTATATACAGTGATTTTTATTATGGGTGTAAAATGATTGCATATCATCTTCTATTGTTTGATGTGAGGCTAAACTAGACAAAATCACAAACACTTGTGAAACACACACGTCTACTGCATTTAGGCAGCCTTTCTCACCTGATTCCATCTGGGTTAAAGGGAAGATATAAACTATGTGCTTCAGCCATGCCTCCTTTAGAATCACATCAGTGAAAGACTGAAAGGCTAATGTTTAATTAGCCACGTTTAGTTTAAATGTAAAGCACAGCTTTTGTTTTGGTATACACTGCTCAATAGAGTCTGAACGGATCTCACAAAAACTGTCATTGTTATGTTTCAGTTCTTTTACTTTTATAATGTTGAATGTTTTAATCAATATCACATGGAAAACTAAGATTCATAATCAGGCGATGCTTAATCTTCCTGCAAACAAAAACTGTGTATTAAGTTTTGTGTATCATTACACTCCTATTTCCATGTGCTAGTTATTGTTTATAATTGTACAAGGTCTTCTTGAGCTGTTTACTAGTGTGAGATTTATCCCAAAAAACATTCCCAAAGAGTTAAAAATGTTCTTTTGTTGTTTGAAGTATCATGCATTATCATTCACAAATGATTTTTTAAAAAAGTTTCTGTAACTGCAGATTTAAAACTAGGGAGATGTTTCCTGTGATATGGGCAACTGAAATAAACTGTGCTTGGTAAGATGACTAAGACTAACTGAAATGAGATTCATGAATGGCAACAAGTGAAGGGACGGGTGAAGTAGTGCTGTCGTTTGGTCACAGCTGTTATACGATTATGACATAGTGGCTTAAGACCAATTACATGAAAATGTCTCTTTTCCATATAAACTTTGCTTATAGTTACAGTTACATTTATATAGCGCTTTTCTAGACACTCAAAGCGTTTTACATTGTATGGGGGTGGTGGGGATCTCCTCAACCACCACTAATGTGTAGCATCCACCTGGATAATGCACCAGAACACCCACCACACACCAGCTATTAGTGGAGAGGAGAGAGTGATGTAGCCAATTCAGGGATGAGGAATATTAGAAGAGCATGATAGAGAAGGGCCAATGTGGGAATTTCGCCAGGACAAGGGTATACCCCTACTCTTTTACCATATGTGTCCTGGGATTTTTAATGACTACAGAGACTCAGGAGCTTGGATGGTTTAACATCTCATCCAAAAAACAGTGCTGTTATTACAGTATAGTATCCTGATCACTACTGGGGCATTAGGTCCCACACAGACCAGAGAGTGAGCACCCCCTGCTGGCCTCACTAACACCACTTCCAGCAGAAACCCTAGTTTTCCCCAGCAGGTCTCCCACCCAGGTATTGGGCAAGCTCAAGCCTGCTTAGCTTCAGTGGGAAACCAGGCAATAACTGCAGGAAGATGTGGCTCTGGTATAATGGTGCTGTTCTTAATGGAAAGGGGCGTGGATGAGATGGCTTTTTACTGCTTATCCAAATTGATCAGTTACAGAGAATGCATATGCTGATTTGAAAATACTTAGTTTCGACTTCTTTTTGATGTCACTCATTAATTCTGTTGCATCTGCCTTTCCCCCCTGACAAACAGCAATTTTACCTGTAGTTTGTTATTATTCACACCATTCTGTATAAAAACAAATGCAGAATGCACACTTTTTTTCAGAACAGTTGGGAGGAATGATTCATTGCTTCAAAAAGCTAGCCCAAGATTTTCTTCTCAAGGAACAGTTAATTAGTTTTCTGTCATTTATTGTTTCATTTATTGTCATTTATTTATTATTGCCATTATCTATTGTTAGCCATGTTAACATTTTTTTGCCAGACCTGTAACTAGCAGATCAGTGCATCTCATAAGCATAGCACATCTCGAAGTAGATTCGACCTCAAATTTAATGCAGCCCTTTAAATCCTAAATAAATATCAGGGACACTTCAGTACAGTATCTGACTATATACATATTATTAAATATTATACTTCTCAGGCCCCTGGTGTCCCTTGAACCCACTTTTTGAACCAGTGCTTTAAGGGTTCTTTGGAAGGTTGTGATGAAAGTATTCTTTTTGGAACTTTTCTTGAAGATGAAACCATTTATTGTGAGATCCTACGTGCAGGATCAGTGCATGAGCTAGATGTATTTATTTTCCTGAGAGTGTATTTAATAATGACACCAAAATGATACCCATTAATGAAACACAATTTATTTATTTATTTTTTAAAGATTTTTTTCTTGCTCTATTTATGGTAAGTTGCCACAGTAATTTTTTTGTAAATCCATTAGTGACAAGGAAAACCTTTCCAATATTGTATTATAGTTGTTAAGGTGAAGCTGGGAGCATTTCAGTAAATACTCTTGGCACATACAAAGGGATAGCTGTGATCACACGGAATGTCGTTCCAGTTCTTACTGTCTGCAGACAAAAAGGAAATATAGATATATATTATACATGGCATGACAACTGAATTAAAATGAATCACCAAACCAAAAATAAATGAATAGATTCGAAACACAGTTACATAAGGAAATTTCTACCCACCACTCCAGTTCATGTGCACACAGCACTCTCTATTATTAAAATTGGGTTCATTTGGATTCCACTTGGTGTAAGTCAATTTTGTGCCATCAGACCAAAAAAAGAAATATTTCTGAAAGGATGAACAGTGGAAAAAACATCAAATTCAGAGTTTCTTCATTTGACCATGTGTAAGTCAAGAAATCAAGCACTACACAGTTATATGATTCCCTGCTCACATATTTGACTGATATCAGGGAGTGTTTGATTCTTAGCGAACCTTCTGACAGGCATTGAGGCCGATCCATGTTGGATTCTCCCAGGGGTCATGAGCACGGATAACGGATTTAACCAGTTGATATTCTCTTTCGTTGTGGATTGAGACCAAATGTGCACCGAGATCTAGACAGCGTTTCTAGAAAAAGAAACAGTTGTAGCATCACTGCATGTTCATTAATGCAATTTATTATGCACAATTATACATATTGTAAGGAAGCCTCCTTGGTTCTTTATAAATGAGTTTTCATGAATAATTGTAATTGTATATGCTAAAACAGGAGGGTTTTTTTTATATTTTATTTTGGTGGATCATTGCCAATCCATAGCCTACCAGTAGCAATGGTATTATTCCTAGAAATAATATCAGTTGCCAATTTTAAGTTCAGAAAATTACAAAAAAAAAAAAAAAAGAAAAAAAAAAAAAAGAATCATGCTCCATAAATAGTATTGAACACATCTTAATAATGGGCTTAATTTTTACATAGACTGTTTAAAAAATTGTGCTGAGGGAGTTCACTCTTTTATGTCATTTGTTCTAGTTATATTCAAAACTACTGACATGAACTAGCATTGAAACCAGGATATAAAAGATGTGTATTATGTGTATATAATACCCATTCCACCACTGATGTGCTAATAAATAAGCATTTCATAACATTTCTCACTCTTCTGTAAAGACAAATGTGAATACAGGTTTAATGAAATGAATTGAACCTCGGCAGAAGCCCAGTCCATTCCGGCCTGATACAAGAAGCAACGTCTCTCATATTTCACCCAGCCATTTGGACAGCATGTGGAACATTTGCTGTCTACGCGACGTTCTTTGGATTCTGACTCATTAGCATTAAAGAAAGAAAGAAAAAAACTTGTCAATAAATTGTTTGAAATGGAGCTACTGAGCTGATGGTGGTTATATTTTAACAAGATGTGACAAGCGTGGGAGATCTATTAGATAACCATTAAATACTTTACTTGTAGCAAGCGTAGAACAGAGAAACCAATTGAATTACACCATTTTAGTCACTGGAAACCAAACATGGAGATGTTAATCTTTTCTTCAATCTTGGAATGGAGCATAAAGACATACTGGAGTCCCTGGTGTTGTCAAAACAATATACTGTTAGCCTGTGTCAGATTAATCATATTCTTAAATATGTTTTCATTCATTCCCACCAAATAATTAACTGCAGGCCATATAACATAACAACAACATCAACATAATTTGTATCCATGAGATACTTTTATGTATTAAAGGTTGGCCAAAATATATCCATTCATGGCCTTAATTTGTGGCCACACTGAATTAACTCGTGGCCTTGATATGTGAAATCTTGGCCTGCATTAGGTTAGAAATTTGAATGAGTCCCACTCATGTTTACAAAGCTCCACCCCAAGAATCTACAGTGGCCCGTAGACTAGAGTGTCTATAAAATGACTGACATCCAAACACAAGCAGGTATTCCAGACAGGAACTTCTTTTTCCAAACAGTGACTTTATACACGTTTGCTAAGGCCATTATTTAACCCATTGGGGTTTTATTTATTTATTTATTTATTTACTTCAAGGTTATTTGTACATGGAATTTGTAAGGAATAAAAAATTAACTATTGCACCTTTAATACGTTAACTTGTGGTCACACCTTATTAAATAATAACCACAATGTTACCTCAGTGGCCTTGTATGTTTATAACTTCTGTAATAGGAAATATATATATATATATATATATTTTTTTTAAATCGGTAAAGATGGTACTAATCAGGGATTCTTAATAGCATGCGGATCTGTGCAGGTATTTTGATTACCTTTCACGATCTGATCAAAATCAGCCGCTAGAAACCAGAAAAAGACAGAGAAATGTCAGTGCTGGTGGTCAGACATGACTAATCTACTGATGACTTTCAAGCTTTAAGCTTTAATTTTAATTTTACCTGTCTCAGTATTCACCACATCAGCTACAAATAAAATGGGTAAAGTCATCATTTTGGTAAATAACTTTCTCTACATTTCTTATACGTACAGATGACAAATTCTGATCTTCAAAGGCATTCGGGTGGCTATAATCCCAGCATAGGAAACAAGTCATATTTTCACCAATAATATGATATTTTGTTAAACAAGCAAAAAGAAAAGCAAACAGCTGTATTATAACTATACTATCACCTACATTTTCTGCAGTGCCCATACTCTTACAAGTGAATCATTTTAGTTGTTTACATATCCTGATTAACAGGGAAGAATCTTACCAAAGACTGTTGCTGCTGTGGCGAGAATAAGAAGCAACATCACTTCAGTCTGACGAGCCATAGTTCTGGATTTTTCTGCACTGCAGGTAAAGCATGTTTGTTTTAATGTAATAAAAAAAAAAAGTATATGTCGCACCTCACCAAAATTCCACTTACATTTAATCAGGAGTGTCTTCTTGCTTGGTGTAACACGATGAGGCAAGCGGCGATGCTTATATAGTGATGCTGATAGAAACGTCATGTTTCCAAAGAATAATAACATCATTTTTTCATCATGATTACCATTTGAACTTGAGTTAATAATTATTGCATATATAAAGATGATAGGATAAGAACATGGTGGATATGGAAATGTTTGGACTTGTAAATGATTGAACACCTTCAAGGTTACATTCAGACTGATTAAAGATGAAGAATATAATATGAGGCAAAGCTACAACCATACAGTGCAACCAAAAGTATTTGGACAATTAAATATTTTGACACATACAAGTACATGAATCTCACTGCATTAGAAAACAGCAAGTCAAGTGCAAAAGATACCACAGGTACACTTTTTCAGCAAAATTACAGTATTTCCCCAAAAACAGGTTGTTATTTGTAATAATATAAAAAGAATAGATATGTTGGTAAGAATTAGACAAAAAAGTATTTGGACGGTATGAATGGGTGTGTGAATGTGTATGTGATTGGAACCCTGTCCAGGGTGTACCCCACCTTGTGCCCGATGCTCCCTGGGATAGGCTCCATGTTTCCCCATAACCCTGAAAAGGATAAAGCGGTATAGAATATGGATGGATGGAGTATTTGGACGGTCAATTGTTGTATTTCATTGTGAATTCCAATCTGATTTTCCGATTCTTACTGCTGATGAATGGTTTGCATCTTGTGATGCAAGACTCAAGACTCCACAGTTGCAAGAAAAAGAAAAATGTGAACCTTTTGGAATTTCATGATTTTCTGAATAAATTTGTCATAAAATGTGATCTGATCTTCATCTACGTCAGGGGTATTGACAAATATAATGTGTCTAAAATAATAACACACAAAAAAAATTCTGATCTTTCATGTCTTTATTGAGAACAACCAAAAAAACTTACAGTGCTTGTGGAAAAAGTATGTGAACCCTTGAGTTAATGACCTCAAAAAAGTCAGGTTTTAGCACACCTGGAGTCTCGATAAGAAAATCGAGAAGTGGGTGCACAGTCAAAATGACACCAAGAGCACAACGAAGACTCATCAGTGAGGTAAAGAAACAACCCCGAATGACAGCTGAAGAATTGACGGCATCATTGGAACTGGCTAACATCTCTGTTCATGAGTCTACAATACGTAAAACATTGAACAAGCAGGGTGTCTACGGCAGGACACCACGAAGGAAGCCACTGCTTACTGAAAAGAACATTGCTGCACGCCTGAAGTGTGCAAAAGAGCACATTGACACTGCACAGCGGTATGGGCAAAATGTTTTGTGGACTGATGAAACTAAGATTGAACTATTTGGAAAGACCACACAGCACTACATCTGGCGTAGAAAGGGCACGGCATATCATGAAAATGAATCATGAAAACATCATCCCAACCGTAAAGTATGGTGGAGGAAACATCATGATTTGGGCCTGCTTTGCTGCATCCGGGCCTGGCCAGCTTGCAATCATTGAGCCGAAGATGAATTCCCGAGTATATCAGACAATTCTTCAGGATAATGTGAGAACGTCAGTATGTCAGCTGAAACTGTGTAGAAGTTGGGTGATGCAACAGGACAACGACCCAAAACACCGGAGCAATTCCACAACAGAATGGCTTCAGAAAAACAAAATCCACCTTTTGGAGTGGACAAGTCAGAGCCCAGACCTCAACCCAATAGAGATGCTATGGAATGATTTGAAGAGAGCCATACACATGAGACATCCAAAGAATATGACCGAGCTAAAGCAGTTCTGCCAGGAACAATGGGCTAAAATTCCTCCTCAACCAGTTATTAATTCTAAGGGTTCACTTACTTTTTCCATTGGCATTTTGAATGTTGAATGAGTGTGTTCAATAGCATGTTATGTTTACATTCACAGTGTTTTGCACTACCTGTTATATCTGACACTTTCTCTACTCAGCGCTACACTGTCACTTACTTTGCCCCTTGTCATGTTTTATTAATTAGTGTACTGTCTTGTGTTGTTTGCATGTGCACTTTATGTAGAATGTGTAGTTCTGTGTCGTCACGTGGGGTTAGTGCGTTTTATGTAGCACCATGGCCCTAGATTTCACTGTGTACTGTAGCAGCTCTATAAGGTTGGAATGACAATAAAAACCACTTGACTTGATGTTGGCTTATCCTTTTTTAACAACAAATGCACTCTTAACAGGTGAAACTGAAGTCTAAAACCAAGAGTAGACGTTCAGAGGTATTTATTGTTTAAACAACTAATCTAACAGGGTAACAAGAAATATCCGTCATCTTCTAATATTTCCGCTCGCCTCCGAATTGGGTGGTCTGATACAAAATGTGCTATGTTCTATGTCGTTTAACACATCTACATATAAATACCAGGAAATAAAAGCTGGAATTTTTGTACTCTCTTCTCATATTCATCTTTTGGTCTCAAACCCAAATGTCTTCAGTCCACAGCAAACACAAATGAATTGGCCTTGCCGTTCCAGTAATTTCAGAGGGGACTATAGCTGTAAGTGGCAATAGCTTATTTTCTATGCATATACAGTTTGTCTGTATTTCTTTCTATTTGATTATTTATTGATATCTGTTTCTTGAGTATAAAGGTTTCATGTGTAAATAGGTAAATTCAGTGAATTAAATTATTTATAATCTGTTAAGAAACAAGATCTACGGTAGGCAACCACACTAAATGAATCAGGTGTGAATTTAAAATATCATAGAATAAAATATAAATTGAAGTTCTGGAACATTGATTGTAATCTTTTGTGGCTGCAAGTTAAAGATCCTAATCCAGATCGTCAAACTGGTTTAATCATTAAACGTCTCGTTTTTATTCAGTTGAAATGATGCTGTGCGCATGATCTCTCCTGGTATATAAGATTCATCTCCACATTTTAACAATCAGAAACAAACTATTTATGTATTTTCTTGCTCATTGAAACCAGAATAACATGGATATCTGTACTGTATATAACAATATCAACATAAATATCTCCATACAGTAGTAGAAGTGACAACAGTTCCTCGTAGTGGATTCAATCTTTTGGACAATAATGTAGAAATAGCACATAGTGTAGTTGGTATTACCTATTGGACTGCCAGAGGGTGTTCAAGTTCAAGTACAAACTACAGATTTAGTCTGAATTGGCCTTAATGTGCACATTAAGTAGCCACTGGAAAGGGAAGCAGGCAGAGAGACAGGCAAGATCATGACTGGTAGAAACAACATGATCGCACCAAAATAGAGATTTTTTGTGTGCTTTGGTGGGTGTTCACTCAACTGGAGCGACAGTATCCCTTACTTCTCCGAGCTCCTCATCTCTAGGATAAATTTAACGAGTGTAATATTGGCTCATTTGTCTTCTTGAAGATTTGATTGATTCTCTTGATTATATTTGTTGGCTCGAATTTAGCCTATTACCCAAAAACATTTAAAATTCAACTTAGAAGCCAATACTCACATCTACCTCTGAGACCAGTTGGAGATAGAAAAAATACACCAGCCGTGAGTGAGAAGAACCAAGGGTCCAGCTTTATTGTTTCATTCCACCACACGAGATCCACACCGATGAGAATTCTCAGAAGTGATCCCCCATACCCTGAGCTTAAGCTCCAGTATTTATACTGTATTTACACACTAGATAACCCATAGGTTTCCAGAAAAGGCCTATTTCACTTACCCATAGAATTGAAACCAGGGGTTTTACTTTACACATAAAATCAGAACCCAGGCATTTCCAACAACCCAGGAAACAAAAACCCAGTGTTTCTATTTACCTAGGTTTTCAAAAACCAGGGTTCTCTTTTACCTAGGTTTTCAATAACCAGGGTTCTCCCTTACCTAGGTTTTCAGAAACCAAGATTCCCATTTCCCTAGGTAAAAAAAATGACGTAAGCAAGACGACTAAACAACCGGGAGGGACCTTGGTCTTATCGTTATCTCGAGGGGGGGGGCAGCCACCCTTATAACTGGCTTTCTTCATGGTTCTCTAAAAATTAAGGCTTTCCTTGCGAGACGAGAATCTTCACCATCTGAATCATGAGTAAGTTATATTTTCCTTTTTTTCCTGTACTTCTCATTTGTAATTTATTTTCATATTTGCACTATATTTCTTAGTTTATATATATTTATACTACTTGAAAAGCGGTTTACTGTACTTCCAACTTCTTAATATCATTACAGTTCTACTGTCCTGCATATCCTACTATTCTGTTTTTTTATAGAGTTTCTCTATTACTATAAGATATTATTAAAGTTATTCATGTGTGTGTATGAGGAAGAGAGAGTGTGTGTGTATGTATGTTGTGTCTACTTGCCCGCCCTTGACTGTACGAGTGTGTGTGTGTGTGTGTGTGTGTGTGTGTGTGTGTTTTTAGCACTCCTTAGCTCGTACACTTCTTTTTGACTTTTTTGACTATTACTGATCTTAAATTGCTCGTAATTCCAATCTGTCAATGTCCGCCTAATCCCGCTTCTACGTGTCAAGGTGCCCGTTTTTCCTTCTTCTCCCTTATGTTTATTTTATGACATTTTTTATCCACAACATATTTCTGATCTTTGTACACTCACCACCTTTGTGAATAGGAAAACTGTGAATAGAACACCTGCACATGCATGCCATTATCCATTCAGCCAATTATGTAGCACTAGTGCAAAGCATAAAACCATACAGATACAGTTACAAGAACTTCAGTTAATTTTAAACTGGACAGTTGAAGATTAGTGAAAGACCAGGCAATGTTTCATCATTCTTTGTCTGGCCAGTTTCTATGAACTTGTGACTACTGCATCCTCAGATTCTGGTTTTTGGGTGACAGGTGTGGAACATGGTGTCGTCCTCTGCTGTAGTTCATCCAACTTAACATTCTATGTTCTATGTTGTGTATTTTGAGAAGCTTTTCTGTTCACCCCAATTGTAAAGCTTGGTTATTTGAGTTACAGCACCCTTCCTGTCAGCTCGAACCAGTCTGTCTATTCTCGTCTGACCTCCCTCCTGGGCTGTGTTCTGGTCTCTGATTGTGGCTGTGTTCTTGCAGCCAGATTTTGTCATGTCATGTCATGGCAAACCAGTGACTCCATTTCTGAGAATGCACCACGAACTGCAAACATGGCCATCGACTGCAACTCCCAAAGCTATACACGGTCACTGCACCTTCTCTTGAGAACTAATCAGACACACCTGTTCCCAATTACAATCTCAATCCCACCACAATACTTAAGAGACTCTCTCTCTCACACACACACACAGCCATTGTGAAGTATACGTGAAGTTACAGTCTGTCTCTGCTGGTGCCAAACCTTGATCCCTTGTTTGCTTATTCTGATTTTGACTTTATTCATGTTTTTAACCTCATCTTTTTGCCTTGCCTTGTTTGGATTGATTGCCTAACCTCTGACTGTCTGTTTATTGATTTGTGCCTGATACCTTGGACTTGTTTTGTATTAAACTAAATAAACTGCACTTGCATCCATCCTCAACCCCATTGTGTGACAGATTTGAAGGAGTTAATCATATAAGCTATACAAAAAGTACAAACTGTTACACATTTGCTTAATGGGTGGGCATGTGACTCCTGGTGAGTCAAATATTCTTGGCTCTGCATACTCACCGTTCAACACAAGACCTGAGAAACACAGTCTATAGATCAAAGTGTAAAATATAATAGGGAATATGAGTAGCATGACAGGAATCACTCCAAAGTTAATAGGCCTATGTGCTTCAGCACAGGAAATCTTGAACAGATGTGCAAGACAAATTACGGCAGAAATTGAACAGGTAAGACAATTTCTTGGAGTCTTAAGTTTTTTAAATTTTGTCAATTTTTCAGGAACTTATTTCTGAAATAAATGGCATTGGTATTTTAGACATTGAGCAAGCTTCCAAAAGGTATTAATGTGCTTTTCTTTTTATGTAACTTACAGTGTCCATCCAAAAGTATTGGAACAGCAAGGCTAACTGTTTTGTTTTCGCTATACACTGAAATCATTTGGGTTTGGGATCAAAAGATGAAAAGGAGAAGAAAGAGGTTCACTTTCAGTTCTACAGTGGCAAGAAAAGGTATGTGAACCTTTTGGAATTTCATGGTTTTCTGCATAAATTTGTCATAAAATGTGATGTGATCTTCATCTAAGTCAGGGGTATTGACAAATATAATGTGTCTAAAATAAAAACACAAAATAAATTCTGATCCCTCATGTCTTTATTGAACACACTCATTCAACATTCAAAATGGCAGTGGAAAAGTAAGTGAACCCTTAGAATTATTAACTGGTTGACCCCACCTTGGCAGCAATAACCTCAACCAGGCGCTTCCTGAAGCTGTGGATCGGACCTGCACATGGTTCAGGAGGAATTTTAGCCCATTGTTTCTGGCAGAACTGCTTTAGCTCGGTCATATTCTTTGGACGTCTCATGTGTATGACTCTCTTCAAGTCATTCCATAGAATCTCTATTGGGTTGAGGTCTGGGCTCTGACTTGTCCACTCCAGAAGGTGGATTTTGTTTTTCTGAAGCCATTCTGTTGTGGACTTGCTCCGGTGTTTTGGGTCATTGTCCTGTTGCATCACCCAACTTCTACACAGTTTCAGCTGACGTACAGACATTCTCACATTATCCTGAAGAACTGTCTGATATACTCGGGAATTCATCTTCGGCTCAATGATTGCAAGGTGACCAGGCCCTGATGCAGTAAAGCAGGCCCAAATCATGATGTTTCCTCCACCATACTTTACGGTTGGGATGATGTTTTCATGATGATATGCCGTGCCCTTTCTACGCCAGATGTAGTGCTGTGTGGTCTTTCCAAATAGTTCAATCTTAGTTTCATCAGTCCACAAAACATTTTGCCAATACTGCTGTGCAGTGTCAATGTGCTCTTTTGCAAACTTCAGGCGTGCAGCAATGTTCTTTTCAGTAAGCAGTGGCTTCCTTCGTGGTGTCCTGCCGTAGACACCCTGCTTGTTCAATGTTTTACGTATTGTAGACTCATGAACAGAGATGTTAGCCAGTTCCAATGATGCCTTCAAATCTTCGGCTGTCATTCGGGGTTGTTTCTTTACCTCACTGATGAGTCTTCATTGTGCTCTTGGTGTCATTTTGACTGTGCACCCACTTCTTGGTAGAGTAGCAACAGTCCCAAGGAGTCTCCATTTGTAAAATGTTTGCCTAACTGTGGACTGGTGAATTTCTAAAGTCTTTGAAATCACTTTGTAACCCTTGCCAGCTTTATGTAAATCAAACATTCTTGATCGTGGATCCTCTGAAAGCTCTTTTTGGCAAGGCATGCCTCACATTGCTTCTTGTGCAGTGCAAACTCCAAAAGTTTGAGGGGTTTTTATTAGTCAAAGTCGCTGTAGTCCACCGCTCCAAACTCATTTTCTTATCGAGACTCCAGGTGTGCTAAAACCTGACTCCAATTAGCTTTTTTGAGGTCATTAACTCAAGGGTTCACATACTTTTCCCCACAAGCACTATGAGATTTTTTTTTGACATGAAAGATCAGAATTTATTTTGCGTTTTTTATTTTATTTTAGACACATTATATTTGTCAATACCCCTGACTTAAATGAAGATCAGATCACATTTTATGACAAATTTATCCAGAAAACCATGAAATTCCAAAAGGTTCACATACTTTTTCTTGCCACTGTATTTACATCTAGCTGTGTTAAACAACTTAGAACATGGCACCTTTGGTGGCAGACCACACAATTTTTAGATGAGCAAAAGTATAGGAACAGATAGTCTTAAAGTAATTTAAAGTGTATAACACTTAATATTTAGTTGCATATTCTTTGCTTGCAGTAACTGCACCAAGCCAGCAACAGACTGACATCAGCAAACTATTGCGGGCTTCTTTCGTGGTGCTTTTCCAGACTGCAGATTTGTTCAGTTGTTGTTACTGGTGTAATTTGTGTCTTGTGGTATAGTCACTATATTTCTGCTCTTGAAGTCTTCTTCGAACAGTGGACTGTGATCACTTCACCGCTGTCCCGTGGAGGTTGTTGGTGATGTCACTAACTGTTGTTTTTGGTTTTTCGTTCACAGCTCTCACAATATTTCTGTCATCAGCTGTTGTTTTCCTTGGCCGACCCATTCTGTGTCTGTTACTCAGTACACCAGAGGTTTCTGTCCTTTTCAGGACATTCCAAATTGTCGTATTGGCCCGATGCGTGTGCTTTGCTCCCACAGACAGCTCTTTATGTAGGTTTATCCTCTTAAACAACAAATGTAGTCAGTCTTCACAAGTAAAACCCAGGACTCTAAACAAGATGAGACATTCGGAGCTATTAACTGATTAAACAATCAATCTAACAGGGCACACCTGGGCAACAAGAAACCCTTGTCAGTCACATGTTCCAATATTTCTGATCATTTGAAAAATGGGTGGTTTAAAGCAAAAACGATGCATGTTCTAATTTGTTGAACACATCTGGATGTAAATATCAGGAAATGAAAGCTGAAATTCTGATCTAAACATTATATACTCGTCTTTTGATCTCAAACCCAAATTCAGGTCTTCCGTGTATAGCAGAAACTAAACGATTGGCCTTGCCGTTCAGAGGGGACCGTACATTTCAAACATAGCTTCTTTTTTTTTTTTTTTTGCTATTAGTTGAATTACATCCATTCTATAAACCCTTAAAAATACAAATCAAAATATTATAACAAATAATTTGGCATTATTTGTATTAGTGTCTGGGTTACATTTTTGCTGAGGAAAACTCAAACAGACCAGACCAGGCAATTCTTACTTATAAGTAAGAGTAACTTACTTATTAGTAACTTACTTATAAGTTAGAGTAAGTATAATAATTGATAATCTTGATTATGATTAACTTTGTATCCTGTCTTGTGTCTACATCCATCTGTAGAATCTGTAACCAGAACAAGCAGCAGGTGAATCATGAAGAGTTAGACGGGCTGAACTCTGTACCCCTGTTTATCATTTGTCTATTTATTTAAGTCAATCTGCTATGTGTCCTTCAGCGAGCCAGATATAGTACCAAGTTATAATATGTAAGGAATAAAACACTCCGGGTGTGCAATTATAGAAAAATAATGTCTTCACTGTCCAAAAAGTGATTTGTGTCAATTTGTAAATAGATATTTATAAATGAATTATGTTAGTTTGAATTGGTATTGACTGTACCCTATCCATATTTTATTCAGTTTTCCAATTGTTTAGGCTAGAATCATGTTCCTACATGAACAGTTAATGTATTCATGTTACTAGCACTCGTTCTGTTAGACCTTAGAACTGTACAGGTGTTTGGTAGTCTTTAATACTGCTTCTGCTTTTAAAAAGAAAACACACAGATTTTGCGAAATGACTTCCGTGTTGTGAATCCGTGACACTACTCTGTTTTACAGGGGGTTGAGAAACACTATAAAGAAGTTCTCAATGTTTCGTCTGGTGATTTCCACGGAATGGGATTAAAACCAATCACCATCACTCGTCAGGTAAACGCAGTTTTGAGTGTAGGAGGTCAAAGTTCATGGGGATATTAACCATCCTCTTTCTAGACTGTGTGCGCAGTGTCATTAGTCTAATCATCAATCCTTTTATAACTTTAATCAAAAGTCTTTGAGAAGTTAAAAATAAACTGAACAGGCCTCAACAATGCTCTAACCCAATAAAACATTGACCAGAGATAAGGGTATTTACAGGACACTGACTGTATATTACTGTGACTTTTACTGTTTGCGTGTTTTATAAAATGTGTCTATGGGGACTGTGGTGCAGGTGCTGGCCGCTTGTTTCTACCCCTCGCTCCTGAATGATGAGAGTTTACCCTTGGATGCAAGAGAGAGGGCGCAAAGCATTCTTCGTGAAACTGAGGCAGGGAGCATAGGTGATCTGTTTTATAATAACTTTATAGCATATCTATAACTAAAACTACTTAAGAGGAGAATTATCCAAAAATGTTTGCTTCTTGTTACTAAAATGAAGTTCATGAAGGAGAGGTAACATTTAAAAAAATATATATATATCATCTTACATGCTCTCCTACATTCATTATTAGTTTCACTGAATCTTGTATACATGGTAAGTGGTAGCTCAGTGGTTAAGATGTTGGGCTACAGATCGAAAAGGTCATGATTTCAAACCCCAGCTGCCAAGCTGCCACTGTTGGGCCCTTGAGCAAGGCCCTTAACCCTTAACTGCTCTGATGTATAGATGAGATAAATGTAAGTCACTCTGGATAAGGGTGTCTGCCAAATTCCACAGTGTAAATATGTTTAAAAACAGTGTTTAAAAGGGTTTCTAGATCCAGAGTAATAACATCATTCCAAATAGGCCTTAGGAAAACTTTGATTTACAATATTGTAATGAATAGGATTTGGCTACGTTCTTCAATTCAGAATCCTCTGTCCCACAAATTACATCAGACAGAACAAATGTGCTCTTCCCCGGCCCTTTTCCTTATTAAGGAAACTCACAAGGCATACATAGTTTTAACAGTGGATGTGGCAAGGTGAAGGCTTGGCAAAGTTTAATTGCATTTTAAAGTCACCTCACAGACAGCAGAGGACTCCAAACAATTATAAATTTACTCCTTTATAAATTATGGCTAAAACAGTAATTATAGTAAATAGAAACTATTGTACTTATGTACCAGTATCTATAACTATTGTGATTACTATTTCATGACAACTGATGTGCCAAACATTATTATTATTATTATTAGTAGTAGTAGTAGTAGTTAGTGGTAGTAGTGGTAGCAGTAGTAGTAG